>NW_020448196.1:1332738-1340960 GCF_003343035.1 Apteryx rowi | reverse complement strand
TCGCCCCCCGCCTGGGAACCGCGCAGCCCCAGCGGCCGCTCACCGGGGGGGGGGGCGGATTTTATTTGGAAAAACAACATTTCCCCCCCCTCCATGGCCAGGAGAGCAGGACAGGGAGCCGGCGAGCGTGGGGCGGGGGGGGCTGGAAAACGCCGCCTCCTGCCCTGCATCCCAGGGGGTGTTTTGAAGGTGAGATTTTATTTTATTTATTTATTTATTTGAAGTCAGTAGGAATCTGGGGGGCGTCCGGTGAAAAACGAGCCGCTTCCGCGGAGCCGCGCACCCTGCGCCTGCCACACGGGCGTCCGACAACTGCTTTGAAAACCCACATCAGGCCTTCTCTTATTTTTCACCCAAAGCGGCCGCTTCCCTGCCTCCCCGGCCCCGGGCGGCCACCGAGGCTGGGGAGGGGGACGGCTCCGGGCTCCAGCGCCCCGGCTCTGCCCGGCGCCCCTATTCCTCCCTATTCCCAGTTGCTTTTGCCAGCTGGGAAAACACCCATCAGAGATGAAGCTGATCTACCTCCCCCCCCCGGCATTTTAAAGGATGCTCGAGGTCTCCCGCTCGCCTCCGCAGCCGAAGGATGCCGCCGGCGCGGCGCCGGGACGAGGCCCCGGGTACCAGTCTCATCCTGGCCCCTCCGGCTCCGCGGTGGCCCTAAGCAGCGGCTGAGCCCGGGAGCAGCCGCCCGTCCCCGGGGAGAAGCGGCCCCCGGCGCTCGGCCCCGCACTGGAGGAAGGCTTTCGGATGAGGCAGCCTCGAAGCCCTAAATCATTTCATCAGCCTCCCAGCTACGGACACACGCCCCGGCGCTCTGAAAATGCTGATTCGTTGAAATTCGCCCATCTTGGCTGCGCGGAGTCGAAATTTCATATTTTTCCTGTGAATCAGCCCCGTTCCCTGAAATAACAGCCCAGGAGGAGAGGGAAATAAATACCCTTCCACTGAGCTGTTCCCGCGCGAGCGCGACGCACCAGCCCGGGGAGGGCACGGACGAGGTGTCCGGCCGCCGGCTCACAAATTTGGTCCCATCTCACCAGCGGCAGCAGCCGAATTTGGGTGAATTTGAAGCGCTCTGGAGGCTCCCCGATGGTGCAGCGGAAACCCACGTGCTCCTGCCACCCGTGGGAGCCGAGGTCTCCCCCCCCTCCCGGCTTCTCCTCCGGGCCGGGATCGGCGGCGGGAGGCACCTTTTGCACCCTGCGCGCCTGCAGCCTGCCCCGTTGGAAAGGGGGGGGGGGGCAGCTTCCCTGCCCGCGGTTCCCACCAAAAACCTGGCGTGCTGGGGACCTGGAGGGGAGAAAATCCCAGCAACGGCATGGGGGGGGGAGATAGTGATTTTTTTTCTTTCCCCCTCTCCCTGGAGGCAAAAAGCCTCTGCAAAGCCTGGAGGCGGCACTGCGGGGGCGCCCGGGGAGGTCCGTCCTGGCCCTGCCACGGCTGCGCGGGCTGGGCCGTCTCCTGGGCCCCCATGGAAAGGGGGGGGGCTGCATCTCCCCAGCCCCTTCATCCGGGTTTTCCCTCTTTCCCTTTTGAGGAGCCGGSCTGGCTCCTGCAGCCCTGCCCCGAACCGCAGGCCCCCGGTCCGACCGGATGGGAACCTGCCCGGCCCCGGCGTAGCGGCACCCAGCCCCCATGCACCCAAAGATGGAGACACGTGTATATATATATATTTATATATTTTAAAGCTGCTTTGGCATTTGCGGCTGCAGGGGCCGAGGCGACCCTCCCCATGGCCCCCCTGCCGCCATGACGCCGGGCTCCCTCCGAGCCGCGGGAAACGGGCCGGGAAGCAGGGCCGCGGCAGCCTGGCGATGCCTCGCGCTCAGCACGAACAAACGTGCGGGGCCGGGGCGCGGAGCTCTGCCGGCGGCCCGGCGGCCCGGATTAGTCGGCGATTACTCCGTACGCGCTGATGGATGCTCCGCCGGGGACCGGCAAGCATCAATCACCAGGCAAGCGCGAGGCTCAGGCACGAGGCGGCCTGCGTCGTCCCCTCCTCCCTGGGGACGGGCCGACGGGCCAGGCGCCCTCCCGCACGGAGCAAAGACCCTGGTCTTGAGGCTTTGCAGCCCTCGAGGCGCTCGGCRCAGCGGGGCGTCCCCAGCGCCTGCCGGGGGGGGGGCACCCTGCAGGTCGTGTCCGTGCAAGGGTCCCTGCCTGCGCCGGCCTCACGCACACCGACACCGGCTCGTCTCCCCYGTCCCCCCCACCGACGCCCCCGTTTCTGGCCCCGCTGCGCAGGGATCGTCCATCCCCTGCGAAAGGTTTGCCAGCGCGGGAGGAACCGGCGGCCGGAAGATCCTGCACCCAGGCGCCCCCGCTGATGCCATTTGGGGGAGAGGCGAGGGACTGCGGATGCCGTGGACCCTGAGCCCCCATACTCTGGCCCCCCCCATGCTCCGGCCCCCCCCATGCTCTGGCCACCCCGTGCTCCAGCCCTGGCTGCCCGACAGCCGGTTGTGTCCCAGCGCCGGTGCGCAGCTATTCCAGAGGCCAAAGCAATATTCCTCCCCCTGTTTCTGCAAACCTCGGCCCTTCCCCTAGGCTGGGGGCGCAGCGGCTGCTCCAGGCCTGTGCCTCTGCTCAGGGTGCCACCCCGGGTGCCACCGCAGCAGGGACCCATTTGCTTATTTTGGGGGGGCAAAACCCTGAGACCTTTTCCTTGGATGCAATGCTGTGCATCAAACACTTCTGCACAGGGCTCGAAGCCTCCCCCCTCCGCAGCCCCACGTTCAAGCGGTGCCCCAGCCCCGCGCTGCCACCCCAAGCCTGGGATTCACAAGGAGCAGCCGGGAAACCTCCGACGGCCTCCCCGGCGCGGGGGTACGGTGGATTGCCAGCACCGCTTTGGGGCTGAGACCAGCTGGATGGAGCACGTCCAGCTCCTCGGGAGAGCCTGATCTCACAGCTGAGGTTGCAGCTGCTGCCCCCAGGCCTCGGCCCCCACCTGCCACCGAGGCGCTGGTGGGGACGGCAGGATGCTGGGGCTACGGCGCTTGGAGGCGCAGTTATCTCTCCGTGCCGGCCAAGCACTGGCCAGATCGGTCCGGCGACGCTATCTCCCGTCCGCAGGGGCTCAGCCCCCCGCTGGCCCGCGCCGGGGGTCGGCCGCGAGTTAATGCTGCTGCTTTTAATTGCAGCTGGGGCAGCCAGGCCGCGTGCCCGCTGAGCTGCACCTCCCTGCCCGGGGTGGTGGCAGCAGCGTTGGGGACGGCRGGAAAAGCACAGCCCAGTGCGCCCTGCAAGCCGGGACCTGCACGGCCCCCCAGCCGGACAAAGCCACCAGCGGGCCACCAGCCGGCACGGCTCTCCCAGGGGGCTGCTTGGGGCGATCAGCCAGCGCTCGACCCCAAAAGCAAGTCCCTTTTCACTTCTGCACGGGGCCCCAGCCCTCCCTCTGCGCTTGCATTCATCTATGGCTTCTCCCCAGCTTGCTTCACCCTTTTAATCTGCCCTCGTTTACATAATTAAGACCAATTTGCTGTAACATCATCTTAATTCCATCTGCCCCCTCTGACGAGGCCTCTCCTTTTGCAGGAGCCCACCCCGCGCTTTGCCGCGGGAGCAAGGCCGCCTCTCCGCTCGGCGTGCGTGCAGCGCCTAGCACACGGGGCGGCAGGGGAGCCCCGCGGGGCGCCCGGCCCAGGGCGCCGCTCTTGCAAACGGGGCGCCCGGCGGTGCCACCTCTGCCCGTCCCCGGGTGCCGGGTCCCATCTCACCAGYGGCAGCAGCCRAAACGCCGTGGCGGACGGGCGSTTTGTGCYTGCCCCGTCCCCCAGCCCGGAGGATCCCCCCGCGGGGGGCCGCACACCCTCCTCCAAGCCCAGCCGGGATGAAAAGTGGCTCTCGCTGAGTTTTCAGCCAGCCCCAAAGCGCCCGGCGGAGCCAGCGCCCGGCTCCCTCTCCCATCCCCGAGCAGCACCAAAAGTAGGTTCATTGTTTGAAAAGCCATCAGTCAAGGCCTGCTGGCTAAAATTACCCTCCTGCTTTATCATCTTGAGAACATTAAGGGCTGTTGTTAACAGATGTTTCGCGTTACACATTATTTGTTAGTCTAATGAAAGGAGGTGAACAAGCTTTCAAGACCTCAGAAGTTGTGCGGAAGGTCTGAGAGGGGCGGCTGCCGCGCGGCGCCGGGGGAGGACGACGGGGACGAGCCCTCGCCGCCCCCGCGGCACGTCCTCCGCCGCGCTCCTGCCYGGCTCGCAGCATTTCTGCCTCTCGGTTCTTGGGTGCCGCGGAAGAAGCGCTCCGTGCAGCCGGCACGCGTGCCCGTCCCCGGAGAGGACGCGCCGGGCTCCCTCGGAGCATCCAGGGCTCGAGCATCCCCCGGGAGAGAGGGAGGTGGGGACGGCTCCGGTCTGCGGGACCAGGGTGGTGGGTGAGGGCAGGCGGGGGCTAAATCCCCCTCGGCAAAGGGCAAAACCTTGCCCTGAGCTCCTTCRGATCCTCAGGATTGGGAGCCGGAGTATCCTCCTGCCATGGCATGGGGACAACCCTCCACGTGGGGAAGCAGAGAGGGTTTCAGGCCTGGGGGCAAAGGAGGAGTGAGCCCAGGGCTGGCAGCGTCCCCTCGGCACCCGGGACCGCAGACGTCCCCCCGGGGCCGCGGCAGCCCTGCGCAGAGCAGCGGGTGCGGGCAGCTCCGCGCCATCCTAGCTGCTGCTTTTCCTTCCCCCAGCCAGGGCGACGACCCCGGATACCGGCTCCTCGGCTGGACCGCAGAGCCCATCCTGCCTGCGGGGAGACGCTCAGGTAACAGGGTTCGTTTGTATTGATAATAAACCCATTTGCCAGCAGCTGGTGGGACTCAAAACATGCATCTGGCGGGAGAAAAACTGGTGGTGAAGAGGAAAATGGACGAAAACGCCAAGGGCCTGTTTCGCTCTAGGATGCCAATAAAAGATAACGTTACCAGTAAAAGTTCCTTCGCTGTCATCACGCTGATGCTGAAAACATCGCAGATGTGGAGCAAAAGGCTGATGCTCGCAAAGGCAGGGCATTTGCGCAGTATTTCGAGCCTCCCCTTCTTGACTCGGGAAGCTGCGTCCCGGATTAGGCAGGATCGGTGGCTGAGGGATCTCACGAGCCCATGTTTGCACRTGCAGAGCTTTTCGCTCCTCATTTCCTTGTTCATCTTCCCACGGGCTGCTTTTAGCTCCCGTTGTCCAGGTATTTTCATCTCCAGGTGGGATTGCTGGGAGAAATACCTCCTCTCGCAGGATGGCTTGTCGGAGCATCCCAGGTGCTGGCTGGCTCTGTCCCCATCCTGTGTCCTCGCGGAAACAGGTGCCACCAGGAAACATCCCCCGCAGTCCAGCGGTGCCGGGAGCAGCAGGACCATGCAGGGCCTCTGGCCTGGGAGGAATCAGCTTTTGGGGGTGAAAAATGGGCTTGCAGGGATCAGCCAGCCGCCATGCCGCCCTCTCTGGTACTCACATGACCCCCTGGGCCCCCACCGAGGGGTTTTGGGGTGCACCAGGATTTTGGGAGAGGGTTTTCTCTGCTGCTTTGCAAAGAGCCCTGTGAGATGGGCTGGCTGCTGTGGGCCAGGCAGGATTCCTCGGAGCTGCCCTGATCCCGCGCAGCATATGGTCCCCCCATATGGTCCAAACGCCGGGCAAAAACCTCTCTGTTCTCCCCAAAGGCAATCCGAGAAGCACAAACAAAAACCGAGGGAAGGGGAGGGAGAATGGAAAATAACACCAGAAATACCAGATCCCATCCCAGAAATCGGTGCTGGGCTTCACCCTCAGCATCTCCAGCCCCGAGCAACGGGCAGAGTGAGGGGGGCTCAGAGGGGTCTCCTCTGTGGAGAGGGGGGATTGTGCAGGAAAGATGCTACAGACCCCATGCGCACGCAATGCAGGAGCTGCGGGAGGGAGCACCCGGCGGGAGCGGGGTTTCCAGCCGGGAGCCCCTCACTGCAGGCCGTGCAGCTCCCCGGGTGGCTGTGCGCCCCTCACCCACGCGGGGGTCGGGCCCTCAGCAGGGCCGTCAGCACCCCAGAGCACGGCAGAAAACGAGTCTGGGGTCGATGCAGGAGCCTGGGCCGCCAAACGCCACTGCCTGGGTGGGGGCAGGTTTGGAGGATGCTCCCCCGGTCCCCTCGGGGCGGGCACCCCATGGAGACCCCCGCCGCAGGCACGGCCCCAGGCCGTGGGGCGAAGCAGTCACGCCGGGTCTGTGCCCCCGTCCCCTGTGATGATCGTCCACCCCTCGCTCTTCACCGCCATCTCCCTCCTGCCGTTGCCTCCGCTCCCATCAGCACCCCGAGCAGCACCCGGCTCTGGGGGTCTCCCGGTGCCCCCGCTCCGGGGCTTCACCTCGGGGACGGCCCGAGTCCTCCTCGCCCCCTGCCCCGAGCTCCGGCCCCCGGGCTGCGCCTCGGCCGGGGCGCCGGGGCCGTGCACAGTGCGCGGGGGCCGGAGCGGAGCGCGGTGCACGGAGCACCGGGCCCGGCGGAGCGGAGCGCGGAGCACCGGGCCCGGCGGAGCGGAGCGCCCTGCACCGGAGCCCGCGGAGCGGTGAGCGATGCGCGGTGCGCGGAGCAGCGGAGCCGGCGGAGCGCAGCGCATCCCGGCGCGGGTCGCAGCGCATCCCGGCGCGGGTCGCAGCCGCAGGGCCACCCCGGGCAGGCGGATTTGTCCCGTTAAAGACGCGCCTCCTGCCCGGAGCCAAACCCCGCAGAACCGGGGACTCCCGACTTTTACCGTCTCTTTCCCAGCCCCACGGTTGTGCCCGCGGGAAGGGCGAAGGCACGTCCCGGGGGCAGGATGGGACCCGCTCCCGGCTCCCTGCGCCCCGGCTGGGCACCGGGAGCCGGTCCGGCTCCTCCCGGCCCGGCTCCGTCCCGAGGGGAGCGCACGGACAACGGGCCGGCTCTGCCCCCGCTGCCCCGGCTCTGTCCCCGCTGCCCCGGCTCTGTCCCGCCGGCCCGGGTCGCTCCCCGGCGGCCGCGGACGTGCGTGCGGCGGCGCCGGGAGAGGATCCGCTCGGTCCCGGTTCCCCCGGCGCGGCCGTCGGCGCTTGCGGGGTGTCGGCGGCGCCGGTGCCCGCGGGCGCAACCGGAGCGCGCACCGACGGGGTGACGCCGAGTCGCAGCCCGGCGGCGGATCCGCGCCCCCCTCCCAGGCCCATCGCCCCCCCCCCCGCCCAGCACCCAAAAGGGCCGGCGGCTCCGACACCCTTGGGTGCAACGCAAGGAGGGGGGGTAGCAAGGACCCCCGGGTTGCGCCCTTGTCACATCGCTGCGGGCCGGGGTGTGTCGGGGGTGCCCCAAAATATTGCCGGGCGAGTCGCACCCGGCAAACCCGCAGCTCGGTAAACCGGGGGGGTCCCAGGCTGCTCCAGCGCCTCCACCCGCCGAGGCCCGGGCGCCCCCGACCCCCGGGCCCCCGGCGCCGCCGCGGGGGGATGCTCAGCCCCGCCGGGCGCTGCCCTTTGTCCGCTGTGCTCGGCGCTGCGCACAGGCCGCCGGCTCTGCAGCCGCGCAGGCGGCCCGGGGCACGGGGGGGGGCACCCAAAACCGAGGTGTAGGGGGGCCGCTCATGCCCGGCTGCCAGAGCGCGGGGCGCCTCCCGGGGCCGGCGGGACTCACCGTCCTGGGGCGCTGCCTCGCTGCCGCTGCTGCCTCCCGACGGCTCCGGCATGGCCTTGCCGCCGCCGGCGGGCGGGGGGCCGGCGGGGGGGGCCCCGTTCATGCCGGCCGCCACCTCCTCCAGGTCGAGGAGGTGGCTCACGCTGAAGTTTTTCCGGCTTTGGGGATTTTCGGGCGGCTCCGGGCCGCGCACGGCGCTGGGGGCGAACGGCTTGTCCATGGCGAAGGCTGGCGCCGAGTCCATGGCTCCCACCCCCAGCCCGCAGCCCACCCCGAGGTGCCGGGCCGCTCCCCGGCCCCCTTCCCCTTCTCCACCCCCCCCCAAAAAAAAAATAATAATAATTAAAAAGGAAAAAAAAAAAAGAAAAAAAAATCTCGGCTGCCCTGTGAGTCCGGCTCCCTCCCCAGCCCCTGTTCCGCCTTGTGCTGACGTCTGGGGAAAAAAACCACGCTCCCAGCCCAAACTTTCTTCCCTTGCTCTTTGCTCTGGAGCTGTTCAAACAAACGCCCCTGCTCGGAGCCGAGCGGGGCGGCCCCTCGCCCCCCGGCACGGCGACCTGCCCCCCTGCCAGGGGCCGAGCACCGCCGGCAGCCGACACGCAAAAAAAAAAAGGGGGGG
>NW_020448196.1:1327383-1332623 GCF_003343035.1 Apteryx rowi | reverse complement strand
GTAAGTGGCTGCGCCGCGGCGAGCCCCCGTGGGGAAGGACGTGGGGGCAGAGGCGCTGCCTTTCCCCAGCCCCAACCGGGGCTGGAGGCAGAGGTGACCCGCGGGTGAGCGGGGGACTTGGCCCCCCTCCACCTCCAGCCCCCCCGGGCCCCCATCAACCTCGCAGCAAGGTCACCTCTCCTGGGAAAAGCCTGGCTCTCTCGCCTTAATGAGATAATTACGTCCTGCACCACAGTTAAAAACTCATAGGCTGCTTCCCTTGGGGTTACAAAGAAACCTCCCTAATGAAAACCAGCCACCGGGAGAGGAAAAAGGAGTTTTTCCTCTTTAAAAATTAAACATATAGATATATATATGGAGGAGGTGGCAGGAGCGAGGGGGGGGGGGGACAGAAACCAGTGGCTGGGGCTGGTTGCTGGTGTCCGGCGAGGGCTGGGCTCGGGGTGATGAGCAGAAATCGAAGAGGTTAATGATGATTATTTCTTCCTCTCGCTTGCTGCCTCCCCGGTGCCTGCCCGCGCGTGGCTGCAGGCGCGTCCGGACGGCGCTGCGTGCACGGGGGCTTCGGGGGCTTCGCTCCGAGCTCAGGAACATCTCTCCCGGCGTGGCCCAACGCAGCTGGGGAGGACAAGCCCCCGGCTGAGCTATTTTAGTGTTTGTCGAGAGCTTTTCTTGTSCTCTTTCTCCTTCGAGTCACGGGATCACGGATTTCTAAGCGAGCTGGCGCTGCCAGATCTGATGGTCCTGCCGGGGCAGCGGCTTCCTGGAGCTCTGCTCACTGAAAGGGGCGAAGCCCAAGGCAGATTTTGGCGCTCTCCAAGCCTGCGGGGGCTCCTGGGTGTCCAAAGGAGCCAGTCCGACCTCCCCCCTCCCCTTTTATTCAGTCCGACTCTTGGTCCTATGGTCCAAAGCTTTGGCCCTGGCTATCTGAGGCCGATTCAGAAACTGGAGTCGGCTCGGGGCTAGCCCTCCTTCTCGCCATGTAAACCAGGGGTTGGAGTCACGCCGCTTTCTGATCCCACTGTGGCTCTGGGGCCGCTGCCGTAGGGGCACCGGATGAGCACGGCTGGGGCCTGCCAGTGCCAGCTGCGGGTGCCCTGCAGCAGCCGCCGCCGGCAGGGGCTGGATGGGCCCCTTCTGCGCGCGCTGCAAGGGGACGCTGAGCACGGAGCCAATGCCTCAGTGCACGTACTTAGGTAAAGCTCGAGGCATTTCCATCTCTTTTCCTAGCGGCGCCAGGCTTTCGGAGGGGGACGCCTGTGTCGCCCCGCCAGGCGGGCCGGTAAAAGGCTGCTCCTTGCTCCCCGGGGACCCCGTCGCGCCCCGCTCCCAGCCCCATGCTCAGCCCCGCAGCCGCGCCACCASCCCTGGGGCCCGGGCGGCTTCATCCAGCTCGCTCTATCCTTCATCCTGCACCGCTTTATCCTTTTCTCTCCCCAGGGGCTGCCGGAGACAGACTTTTCCCGTGGACTAACCGGGAGCGACCCCTTCCCCGAGCCGCTTCGTTCCACCGGAACCGCCCAGGCGGACGCTCGCCCCTCTGCGGACGGAGAAGTCCCTTGGGAGGACGCCCAGGTATCCGCGGGGACCTGCCCGCTGCTCCCGGCAGTGCGGAGCCGGCGCCTCGGCTTCGTCCCCGGCTTTTCCCCCTTGGCCCAAGGTCTCCTCCGGGCTGGGGAACATCTTGCTGTGATTATTTCGCAGGGGRCTGCAGGGCGACGCGCCCCGGCCCGGCCCTGCCTCCCCCCTGCCTTGCGCGGCCGCATTTATAACCCTTTTCCTCCTCCTTGCCCTTGGCCAGACCTTATTCTTGAACCGTCTGGCTTTTCCAGGGGAGACTTCTTTTGCTCAGTTCATGGCATTAAATAATTAAACGGAGGGAATAATCGTCGGTGAAACCCCCTTGGGTTCGCACTTCCTCGGGCCCTGTGATTGCTGATATTTTTTTGGGTGAAATATGACCTTTTTTATGATCAAAGGGGATCAGAGTTCCAAAGGAAAGTTTAAAAAAAAAAAAAAAAAAAGGCCAAGCATTTTCTTTTTCCCAATCCTAGCGGTCTGGTAAAGTTTCTTTAGACATGCAAAGATTTACACACCTTTCTGCAGGGTGCCTTAAATTACCCTCCGACTCTTTACACATTTCCATGAGCAGAGCAAGAACAGTAAGTCATTGAGAAATTAACTGGCCTTTCAGTAATATCCCCTGTCGGCCTTTCAGAAGGAGAATGTCTAATGACTTTTTTGAAGTAGAGGTCAGGGTTTGCTTTTTTTAAATAAAACAATCTGTATTAATGCAATTTCCTTTTTAGCTGTAGGATTTGCCTTTTTTTTTTTCCCCAAGCATCATTTTTTTTAACTCCGCCAGCCACACAAGGCATCTAAAGCTAGACCCATTTGTTTGCAAACCCCTCTCCTGTCATTTCCTAGCTCTCCCGTGCAAGATCTTCTTTTAAAAAAAATGCATTTCAAGTGATTAAAACTGGACTGTGGAGCTGGCAAGGTGACTCCCGTCCGTGCTTAGCAATGCACCGGTGGTGGAAACTAAGCCAAAGACATTTGCTTCGCCTAAAATTGAGCGCGTGGGTTGTGCCGGATGGGGTTAGACTTAAGCGTGTGCTCAGGCACTGTGTTGGACTGGAGTTACTGGGCTGCTGAACCAAAGCGGCATCACCAAAGTGATGGGCCGTGCCGGCTGCCTGCGGTGAAGAGCGCTCTGCTCGGAGCCGGCCGTGTCCTTAAGAGGAATGTCTAGTTACCAGTCCTTCGGTTTCTTCTCTTAGAAAAAATAAAAAGTAAAAATCACGGCTCTTGGTAATCTCAGCTTGTGTCCTCCAAGGGGTTTCCTGACGTGTCTTTCCTGCTGCGATACTCTCTCGTGCTGGCACAGGGCTCCCCACTGCGCAGAGCCGAGCGCGCTTTGCAAGTCCTCTGCCCTGCTGCGGAAACGGGGCTGCATAGGGGCGGCCGCGGCCTCGCTGCGCCCGGGCTCGCCGTCACCCCGCTCCTCGCGTCTTCCCGGGCACGTTGCTTGGCAGAGGAGCGCAGCTGATGGCTGCGTCCTCCGCGGCTGTAAGGTAGCGCAGCGGCGTCTTGCCACAGAGCAGCACCTCCGCAGCTGCACCCGCCGCCGCTGCTCGGGGGCACGTGCCCAGGCGATGCTGGGGCGATGCTCTGTTGATGCTCGGGTGATGCTGGGTGATGCTCAGGCAATACTCAGGCAATGCTCAGGCGATGATCAGGTGATGCTGGGGCAATGCTTGGGTGATGCTCGGGCAATACTCAGGCAATGCTCGTACGATGCTCGGGTGATGCTCGGGCAATGCTCGGGCGATGCTCAGGTGATGCTGGGGCGATGCTCGGGCGATGCTCAGGCAATGCTCGGCCAGGCTGGGCCAGCAGCAGCCATCCTGCCCTCTGCCCGCCCCCAGCCAGCTCTACTGCCTGCATCCCACTGAATGAAGACCCCCCAGGGCCGGCATCTCCCCCTCCCGCCACCCACCCGCAGCATCTGCCAGCCCTAAGCGGACATCGGCCTCTTCTTCAAGCTCGCAGCGACGGAGATGCCGCCCTTTCCCCAAGGAAAAGCTCCTTTGACCCCACCAGGATTAACAGCTCGGGGTGCGGCTGAGCGGTGCTGCAGGCTTGCGGGGGGGGTACCGCGTGCCCAGGTCTGGTGTGCAGTTTGCTTCAGCCCTAAACGCGCCAGCCCAGCGTGGCATCGTCCCCGGGGCCGAGGACGGCCGGGAGCCGAGGGCAGGGCTGCCGGGGACGGGCACCCAGCCTGCGGGCTCAGCAGGGCGACGAGGCATGGGGGGCTGCTGCGGGACTGCTTGCAAGCTTTGCGCGCTCTCTGCAAGCACTGCACTCCCCCCGCAAGTGTTGTGCACCCCCTGCAAGCGTTGCRCACCCCGTGCAAGCATTGTGCACCTCCTGGAAGATTGCCCTCCCCCCTGCAAGCGTCGTGCACCCCCTGCAAGCATCACGCACCCCCTGCAAGCATCGCACTCCCCCTGCAAGCGTTGCATACCCCCCGAAAGCATTGCACACCTCCCACAAGCGTTGCACACTGCCTGCAAGCACTGCAGACCCCCCGCAAGCGTCACACACCCCCRGTTGGACTGGAGGCAGCCTGGGCTTTGGGGGGGCTCAGCGCCAGGGAAGTTTTTCTCGGCCAGAGCGCCCCAGTGCCCAGCTTCTCACCCAGCATCCGCGGCTGGGCTGCAGCAAGAGCAGAGCGCTGCCCCTCGCCACCCGCAGCCGCAGTTTTGTCCCCAGATGCCCGTAACTGCCTGCTGCTGCCAAAGACACCCGTGCCCGGGGTTTGCCGGCAAGCGGTGCCGGAGCCGCTGGGGGCCCTGGGGCACCAGGCTGGGCTGGGCCGCGGTCCAGCGAGGCCAGGCGGCGGGTTTTGGGGTGTGGGGGGTCTTGCTGTCTCCCTCGTCTGCCCCGCGTGCTGTGGGAATGGCCTGCGCTCGCGTGGGAATGGCATTTCTTTATCCACGGAGCAATTCCCATTTCTCCCTCCATCCCTCCCAGAAAGTGCAGTTTGTCCTGGGATAGATCCTTTCTTTTTCCTCCCCCCCCCCCCGGGGTCTCCTAGCCCCCCCGTGCCCTAACAGCTACTTGTCTTAACAGTCGGAGGTGTTATAAAACACCGCGGCCAGGCCCTGGGTGAAGGTTTTTCTCCCACATTTCTTATCCCCTCTATTTCTGCTCCTTTCTTTCGCTCTGTCTTTCTTCCTCCCTCTCTCTCTTTCTTTCCCTGCCAGGAATCCCAGTCCCAGATGAACCAATACTCCGTGGCTCTGCTATTTCCCTTTTATTCCCCCCCACCTCCTTCGACAGCGAGATGGGAAAAGAGTGAACTAAAAAAAAAAAGAAAGAAAGAAAGAAAGAAAGAAAAAAAATCAAAGCTGCACATATTGGATCCAGATGTGCTTGCAGCCCTTTCCAGCAATTTAATTAAATTCCCCCAGACAGCCAGGAGGATTTCTTAATGATCAAATTTCCCTGGCTTTCCTCCTAAAATGCCCCTCTTTCTTCGGCTCGCTGTTGCTCTGTCTCCCTGATGGATAGCCAACTCGCATTCTTCCGAGTCCGCCCCGCCAAGGCGATGGGGAGGAAGGGGGCCGATCCCGCCGCTGTTATTCCAGGCGGGCACGCAGCGCTCGCRGCCCGCGACGCCAAGCGCCGTTTGGACGCGCAGCGCCGGCGCTGGTGGCTTCGCGCAGGAACGCGGG
>NW_020448196.1:1325362-1327288 GCF_003343035.1 Apteryx rowi | reverse complement strand
GCCGGCGCCCCGGGCGGCCGCGGCCTCGGCAGCCCGCCGGGTGCTCGGAGTGGCCTAAATCTCCATGGCTCGGGAGGGGGGTCAATCCCCCTGGGTCTCCGTGGGCTTGACACCTCCCAGGGCTGCTTTTGATGCGGCTTTTGGCACCGCTCCGGACCCCCAAAGCCTCCTCTGCAGCCGGGGGGGTTGTTCGGATGGGGGCGGAGCGGGGCAAATTTGCCAAACGTTTCTGCGCTGGAATGCGGTGCCGGCGCTTCCCGGCCCCGGAGCAGAGACGGTCCCGGCGGGCAGAGGCTCCGTGGGCTGGCAGGGCCCTTCGGGGCGTCCTGGGCTCCCCGGTCCCGGGGCTGGGCACCTGGACTGCTCCRGAGGGTTTGGGGTTCAGCCGGCCACTCCGGAGGGTCCAGGTTCAGCCAGCCACTGGTGCCAGCGAGGGGGTGTCTGGGAATGCAGGCTGGCCTCCGTTTCCTACCCCATCCGGTGGGCACAGCGCTGGCCCGGATGCAAGCTCCGGCCCGCATGCCCCGAGCTCCATTCCCAACGTCGGATGGCTCCGACGGGTGCAAAGCGCCTCCGCGCAGAGGGGGAACCGTCGGGCCTCTGGCGCTGCTGCTGCCGCTGCCGTGCCCCAGTGGTGCCCAGGGCGGCAGGACGGGGGCCCCAGCACCCTGCTGGATGATGCCCGCCAAAGCCCTTCCCGCGGGAGCTTCCCAGCTGCAGTGACCGTCCCTGCCGGCTGCAACCCCTCAGCTCCAGGGGGCTTGGGGGTGGCGGCACCGGGATGCTTCCTGCAGGGAGGGCAAGGGGCGCCGCGGGAGGCAGCRTGGCGGCATGTCGGAAAGACGCCCCGTGGCGCGGCCCCCCCCTCGCTCCTCTGCCCCCGGGTCGCAGCCACCCGGCGAAATTTGGAAGCGCTCCACCGGAATAAAATAAACACGCAAATAAGACCCCCGAGGTGGCTCCGCTCGTGGCTGTGGCTCCGCGGCGCTCCGTGCGCCCGGCCGTTCCGCTGCAGTAATAACAATAATAACGATGATGAGGATGATAATAGCAATAAATCCTGGGAGAACGGTTCCCCCAGCCACTCCGGCCGCCGGCTCGGCGAGGAATCCCTGTGCTCCTCCAGGCAGCAGAGCCGGGCGCCAGCGCTGGAGAAGGGAGAGAAGGGGAAAGGGAAGGGGAAGGGAAAGGGGGGAGCGCCGGCAGCCGGCAGCCACCCGCAGCGCCCGGGAGCATCTGGGGTCCCACGGCCAGGGCAGCGGCCGTTGCCTGCTCCGAGGGGCAGGAACGCGGCCCAGCCTCCGCGTGGGGCCAGGACGCAGGGAGGGCAGCTGGGCACCATCCTGGCCGCGGTGGGCGGGAGAGCAGCGAAACAGCCGAGAGGGGCCCGGAGGCAGCGACGCCGGGCTCCGGATGGCCGCCTGGCCCGTCGGCACAAATCGCCCTAACACGGCTTAAAAAGGAGTCGCACTGAGGCGCCCCGTGTGCAACGGTCTGGTCCCGGCGAGGAGGAGAGTGGCACCCTGGGACCAGGCACGATCTTGGGAATGAGCCTTAGGCGTACCTGCACCTTCGGTGTGCACCCACGCGTGTGCCCCTTGCGTGTGCACTGGTGTGCAGGCTTGCGCCCGTGCATTGTGTGTGTGTGTGTGTGTGTGTGTGCACACCTGGTGTGTGCGTGTGTGCATGTACACCTGGTGTGCGTGTGCGGGGAGGGGCTGTGCGCCTCTGCGCGCACCTTGTGCAGCTGTATCTGTGCACAGGCGTGTGCACACGGCAGGGGCGCAGGCATGGGGGGGGGCTGTTGTTGCCTGTCCGCTTGCACGGGCGCACGTGCCCCTTGCGCGCGCACGCGCGGGTGTGCCTGGGCCCCGTGCGGGCGCGCACCACGAGTGCGGGTGTGCGCGGGTGCGCGTGCACCTCGCC
>NW_020448196.1:1312939-1325137 GCF_003343035.1 Apteryx rowi | reverse complement strand
CCGCTCGCTGCCGCCTGCTGCCCCCTGGCGGCCGCGCCCCACCGCCCCGCCTCCTTACAAGCCMCGCCTCCTTCAAAGCCACGCCCCTTACAAGCCTCGCCCCCACCCGGCACAGCCGGCGGCTTCCGCTTCCGGCGGGCGGCGGGACCGGGGCAGGTGAGGGGCGCCGGGTCCCGGCGGGCCGGGAGGGGGGTGTTGGACGGGGCCGCGGCGCCGTGCGACCGGGCCACGCCAAGCCACGCCGGGGAGACAGCGGGGGGCACCGCAGGGCCGGCTTACCCCCCCCCCTGCCGCGCCCTTCCCGCGGGAGGCGGTGCCGCGCAGGAGGTGCGATGAGTTGGGGCGGTCTCAGCCCCCCCCCCCAGCTTTCCCCCGTGGTGGGAGGCGGGTTACGGGGCCTCCGGGCCTGCTCCCGTGGAGGTCTGGGAGCCTTCGGGCTTGTCCTCGTGGGGTTTGAGGGCTCCGTGGGCTCGTCCCCAAGGAGTGCAGGGGGTTGGGGGGCTCCGGGCTTGCCCCCCTCGGGCTCCCCACCGCCCCCCGGGTGCTGGGGCGCTTAGGGGGTACTGGCCTTGCCCYCGTGGGGTGCAGGGCGTTACCGGGCCCCTCAGCCCTGCCCCATGGGGTGTGGAGGGACTTAGGGGGGGCCTGGCTGGCCCAGATGGGGTGTGGGGTGTTTGGGGTTTAGGGACTTGTCCCTGTGGGCTGCTGCAGCTGGGGCCGGGGGCGGGCTGGGGCCGGGTGGGGGGGCACATGGGGGTGGGGGCCTGGCGTCGCGGGGCCACCCTCCCCGGGGGACCCCGGCACGCGGGGGCTCGTGGCAGCGCCTCTGCAAACAGGCCGTGCCCGTGCACGGGCTCCGCCTGGGCGGTTGTGGGTCTGCGGCAGGCGCCTCCCGTTTTGTGGCTCTGCCTGCAGGAGGTGATTCGAGATGAAAACACCACGCTGCCGTGTGGGAGCAGTTCCCCCGCTCTGCTTCTCCTTTCCTCGGAGAAACCTGTAAGGAGGGAGAGAGGCAGGCCGTGGGGGGTTATTTTTGTAAATGCAAAGACTGCTAGGAAGGCTTTTTTGTTTTAAAAGGCGGGAAAGTTGTATGGAGACTAGGCGCTGCCAGGCTCTGCCCGCCTGATTCCTGAGCGGGAGAAGACACCCCTGCCATGCTGGAGGCCCCTGGCCGGTCGGTGCGCAGAGCAGAGCACGATGCCTTTCCTGCACGGCTTCCGCAGGATCATCTTCGAGTATCAGCCCCTGGTGGACGAGATCTTGGGGCTGCTGGCGATACCAGATACAGAAAGGCAGAGCAGCCTCGAGAGGTAACTCGGGCAGAGTTCGGGGGGCAAACGCCCGCTGAGTCATTTAGTAAGTCGTAGCTGGAGCTCGGTGATGCAGCTGAGGTTGGACGTAGCTGGGAATAAACCCAGGTCCCCGTGGGCGGATTGTCCCAGGCACCCTCCTCTCTGCTGTCGCTCTTTGGGAACGTGAGGCTGGAGCAGAGCAAACCCAGGGGCCGCGTGCGCTCCCCAGGAACAGCCCTTTCTGCCTGACCCACGGCAATAAAATCTGAACTGGGGTTCAGCGGTGGCCCTGGCACTGCTGCGTAACCCCACAGCTGGCAGGTCAGAGACCGGGAGCATGGTAAAACCTACCGCCTCCTTGCAGTGTGTTGGAAGGGAGCAACACCTAGAGGTTACRAGACACGAGGAGATACCAGGGCTCGTTCTTCCTCCCTGGTGCTACTCGGACCCTTGTAAAGATGTCTGAGAGGTGCACGCCGTTCAGTTGAGTAACCGGTCGTTTCTGTGTGTCTCAAGCCCTTCCTGCCTGGGCAGTGACAGGAGCCGGCTGTCCGCTGTGAGACGAGTCTTGGAGAGGGAGACGCACTCCCCTTTTTATCAGGAAGGCGTGAGCTATGCCCTGCTGAAGGTYGCTGAGCTGGGGCTCGTCCCCGCAGCAGAAATCCTCCTGGAGTTCGGGGCCGACCTCAGCTTTGAAGGTAAGGCTGGCAGGAAGGGGGCTGCGCTTGGGTCTGCTCCTGGGGCTGTGAGTGGCTGCCCTGAGCGGTGCTGATAGCCGGGGCTGAAAGAGGGGTTGCTTGGACCCTTCCATGGAGGAAGGTTTGCATCCTTGCCCTGTAGCCACAAAAGCGGGGCTGGAAGTATGCCTGTTCAGTCTCCTGCCAGGGGCCTGGGAGCCAGTTTGCTGCACTGAGGGCTTTCAAGATGGGTGGAGCCATTTCAAAAGTAGGATCTGGGTTGTTTGCAACAGCCCTGCTTTTGCAGGTGTCTCTGTTTTCTCAGTGCCTCCCCCAGCTGCCCTGTTTACTGCCTTTTGAAGGATGTTAAGGCCATTCTGGGGAAGGCCCTTTAGTTTTCTCTGACGATGTGTTTTTGTGTCCTCAGATCCAGTCACCTACTACACCCCTCTGCATATCGCAGTGCTCCGCAACCAGCCGGATATGGTGGAGCTCCTGGTGCACCACGGGGCTGACATCAACCGGAGAGACCGGGTACAGACTTCGCTGCCTGGGCATGGTCAAACTGAGACTACTTGAGATTGTGCTGCAAGGCCCTGACCTGTGGGGACAGTCCTCCCTGCTCCCCACCTCCAGGGCCTCACGGATGTCGCTTCCCCTTGGCATCCTCCCATGCAAGTTGCCCATAGCGCTGTGGTGACATGGCAGAGGTTCACGCAGCCTTCGGCTGAGCAAACCTGCCTCTGCCACAGAGTGATGGGTGGGAGGGGGTTGGAGCAGACCAGCACCTCCTCCGGACACACCGGAGGGATTTTCCATTTGGTTATTGGGGTGGTGAATTACGCTCTTGCATTGGCCATGATGAAGCAGAGACTTACCAGAGGAGCTCACAAATAGTCTTTAATATTTATTAATCTTTTTTCCTCTTGCTCTGTGCAGATCCATGAGAGCAGTCCCCTGGATCTGGCCAGCGAGGAGCCCGAGCGGCTGCCCTGCCTCCAGCGTCTCCTTCAGCTGGGGGCTGACGTCAATGCAGCAGACAAAAATGGTTCGTGTCCCCCCTCCAGCTCCCCCAGTCCGGGTGCTCTGAGCAGGCAGCCAGCGCGGTGGGCTAGAGCAGGGCRCAGGGTCCAGGTCCTTCACTGCTGCAAATACTGTCTGGGCGTAAACTGTTTTGGAAGTTGAGTGCAGGTTGCAAAAGCTCTGATGCTCTGTTTTCTCCTTGCGTCTTGGCTGTGTCTGGTGCAGAAGGAGGCTGAAACCCAGCTCTTTCCAGACTATTGGGAACAGCGCGTGCCCTGCACTGTGGGATGGGGCTGTGCCCCCATAACCTTGTGGTGCCCCTACACTCCCAAACCCACTCTGCCACAGCCTGTGCGCCCACTGGTGCCACCACCAGCCCTGCACATGTGGCCCATCTCCCCATCYTTGCAGCTGTATACCAGCACAGGGCCAGCAGGAGCCTGCTGGAAGGAGAAGGGCTATTTCTCTCCCYATGTTTAACCATCTGCTTGGTGGGGGGGGTTGTGTTCCCTCCTGCTTTTTGGAGTCAGTGTTTCTCTTCAGCTGAAGCGCTGTTTTCACTCAGCTGACTGTGATTGCTTCATCGCAGGAAAGACAGCATTGTTGCATGCCCTGGCCAGCAGTGATGGTGTCCAGATCCACAACACTGAGAGCATCCGTCTCCTGTTGGAAGGAGGTGAGAGCAACCTTCTACCCTCTCAACCCATGACCCCTCCAGGCCTAGAGCCAGCTGATTCTTTGTGCAGCACCTGGCACTGCCCTCCCAACTTCTTTACGTTCTCACTTGAGCAAGACTAAAGCCCAGTGGTGCCAGGGTTGGTGCTGTCCTGGCCTCCTTTGCTGTACCCTTTCCAAAGGATGCTCCAAGGACAACTCATTGCCTACAGTGTGGCTCCTTATGGAACACGTCAGGCTCCTCATGCCATGGAAGAAACAGTCTTGTCCGGATGTAGAGTTTGGGGTGGTTTCTGTGCTTCTGGGGCAGGCCATGGGGAGGCTGTTCCTCCAGGCGAGACAGACACTGTTGTAACTTGTGCCTTCCTGGGCCTCATTTCTGTTAGGAGAAGAGAGGAGGGTTCAGTGTCAGGTGGCAGAGACCAGTGACTTAGGAGGATGCTCTGTGGGGGCTGGTGCTTTGATTTGAGATGCTCCTCTGCCAGGAAGAAGCGCTGTGGCTGTGCTCTTGCTTTCAGCTTCACGCTGGGTGCAGCTGTTGTGTGATGGGTGCATGAGGCATTCGAGTGCTGCATTTGGCACTCCTGATGGTAATGGGGGAGGAACTACAGCCCCCTCGGTGCCTCCCATGAATCTGCCCCTGCCTGCATTCGCAGTGTGTCCTCTTTCTCCAAAATGCTGGCTATGTTCTCTGTCCCTTCAGGTGCGGATGTCAGGGCCACCACCAAAGATGGTGATACTGTCTTCACCTACATCATCTTCCTGCTGGGAGAGATGGTGTGCAGCAACACGGAGGAGGCGCAGGTGATCAATCGCTTCTGCTTTCGCGTCACTCAGCTGCTGCTGGCCCATGGTGCTGACCCCAGTGAGTGCCCAGCCCCTGAGTCCCTCACCCACCTCTGCTTCAAAAGCTTCAAACGCCACTTCCTGCTGCTGCGTTTCCTGCTGGAGTCAGGCGCCACGTACAACTGCTCCCTGCACGGCCCCTCGTGCTGGTCAGGCTTCCACATCGTCTTTGAGTGCCTCTGCTCTCATCTCAGTGTCTCTGAAGATGACAGCTTCTCCACAGACCTCATCCAGAAGGGTCAGATTCTGCTAGAGCTCATGATGGCTAGTTCACAAGCCATTCAGCTGCCCACCAACTTTGAGGTCAACACCAGCAGCTGCAGGTATCACGGGGAGAAGATCAGGACTCTCTTCTGCTCTTTGAAACAGCTGGAGCATTCCCCCCAGGGGCTGAAACATCTCTGCCGGGTGTTTATCCGGCAGCGCCTTAAACCGTGGCCAGTGGATGTCAAAATCAAGGCCCTACCTCTTCCAGACAGGCTGAAGTGGTACCTCCTCATTGACCACACTGCTGTTGGGCATGAGGACCTCTGAGCCCAACCAGGGCCTCTCCATCTCCCCACCTCTGCGGTCGTGGTGCCTCTTCCAGGACAGCCAGCAAACCCTTGCTCTGGACTGGCTTTCTCCGCAGCGAGAAGTGCTGCTGTCCCCGTGCCCAYGGCTTGGCCTGCGCTGCCGCCAGTGTCCGTCTCTGCTGCGTTTTGGGGGTGTGCTTTTTCACGCACTGCTGCATGTCCTGTGAAGGCCTCGCTGCTCTGTGCATGTCGGGGAGGCAGGTGGAGCCCTACAGCTCCCAGGGGGTGAAGGGAGCCCCCTGGGCATCAGGGGAGCTGGATACTGGGGTAGAGGGCTGGATTTTGAGAAAAGGCCTGGTAGTCTCGCAGGCAGGACCAGCGGAGCAGTTGGGGATGGTGTGACTGGACAGGCAGCCTGTCCCCTCTCTTCCCAGCCCTGCCAGGTTTGGGATGGGTGAAGCAGTGCCTTAGGTGAGTGGTGGAGTCAGGAGGCACCTCGGGATGCTGAGAAAAGAGTTGTTCCCCATCCCGGAGGCTGAACAGCAGTGGGCAGAGATGCCCCGGGTCAGGCCTGGTGTAGTCTCTCCTGCAGGAGACGCTGGCCTCCACACCCTGATTTTGTGCCTCCAGCCCTGTTGAAGGGAGCAGCCATGATGGAGGCACGTCCTCGGTGGACATGGATGCCTTCCTCGCTCACCCTGGTGTCTGAAACCAGGAGCACGGAGAGGATGAAGGGAAGGGGGTTGGCAGTGGCAGCCTGGCTGCTCGACACCCCCTGAGTTTTTGCTGGGAGCTCCCCATTCTCCCAGCACAGAGGACAAACCATCAAGGACATCTCAGGTGATGGGCTTCAAAACAGAGGAGCGCCTGCTACTTGGCTCTGTGGTAGGTTACCTGTGCAAGGACGAGAAATGGGCTGCCAGCTCTGCTCGGTGCCTTGCGCCTCCCTGTTCTTTGGCCTGTTACATGCTCCTCTCTGTTCCCCTGCTAACTGCTCCCAGGGCCTTGGTCTTCAATGCCTCCTTCCCAGGAACAAGAAATAGCCACAGGGCTCTGGGTCCTTCCAACTTGCCAGGCCACTCCTGGAAGCTCCAACCTCTGGAGCTGCCYGTGGAGGTCCAGTGTGCCAGCCCTGCCACAGCTGTCCAGCTCCCCTTCTAGGCATCTGGTTCCTTTTGAAGTGTCAAAGCCTGGCTGTAGAGCTGAGCCCCCTTTTTATTTTACTTTTTTATTTTATTTTATTTTTTTTGCCATGGGGAACAGATGCAGAAGAGAATCACGAGAGGGAAAAAAGTCTACTCTGAGCAGGTACAATTGATAGCAAATGGGTCTGGGATCCACAGGTGAAGTTTGGTTGCTTCCCCATATTGCCTTCCTGGCAGCATTTGGGGTTGTTTGTTTTTTTTTTTTAACCTTCTCCCACCCCATGGAGTTGGAGCTGTACATCCTGATGAATCGGTGTTTAAAAAAAAAAGTGATCAAATCCTCCCCTGGTGTCTGGAATGGAAAACGAGCAATTAAATGAGGCCTTTTATAATAGCAACGAGGGGTTTGTTTCTTCTGCGGCAAAGGCCGGGTGGAGGAGGGTGCTCTGGGGCTGCCTGCTCCTCACCTGGCAGTTTTCTGGCAGATGTGGAGGAATCGGATGCAGTCACATGTGAGCCCAGCTGGAGGGAAGGTTTGTAATCGGGGTCTGTGCGTGGGCTAGCCCACCTGACACAAGCGGTCGTGCCAGTGTTGCATTGTGTTAGGTTGGCACAAGTCTGTGGTCAGACTTGGGCAAAATAATCTGGAGATGGCGAACGAGGAGATGGGAGCGTTCGAAGCCAGCGCCTGGCTCTCAGGATAACAGCGCTGGGTGTTGATGGGGAGCAGCTCTAGCACCGCAGGACTTGAGCGGATGTGCTGGCTGGCAGCGTGAGCCTGCAATAACGGGCTGGAGGACCCAAAGGCAGCTCGGAGCAGGGATTGGCAGCGGTGGTTCCTGCTCTAGGCAGTGGACGCAGTTTGCTGGGGCGCCTGCTCCAAATTGCCCTTGAGGAACCTGCTATGGACCCAATCGCCCCTGCGGGGTGGGTGGCCCCCAAATCTGCTCCTCAGGGCTGGGCCCAGGAGCTGGTTCCCTGTTAATGCCCAGAGCACGATGGCTCTCCCGCTAGGGTTGCTGGGGCTGATCCAAGCGTTTCAGCTGCCTGTTTGGAGGAAAGGCATGGCCTTGCCCGAGATAGCCCTCCCCCTGGAGCAGAACACTGGGGACCTGGGCCCAGCTCACATCCGTCTCCTATGTTGCCAGCATACATGGAAGACCTGCTCTTGGGTTTAAAGGAGAGGCCCCTGCAGAGCTCCAGAACCTGGTTTTACCTCCCCAGTCCACCTTGAGGCAAAGGGCAGGGATTTCTCCTTCTTGCCACACCCAACCTGTTGCTGACTTAAGCCCTCACCTGCCTGTGAGCAGTGGCAGACAGACAGCAATGAATCCACWAGTGGGAAAAGGTCAAATGTCCTAGCAAGGAAAGGAGATTCCCAGCCACTGCAGGGATGCTCCAAGCTCCTGTTCGCCAGCAGGAAGCCCAGACCAACCGCAGCCAGCAATCCGCTGGTGCACAGGGAGCACAGCTCTTGCGGGGGGGCCCTCTTGCTCCTAGAGATGTCAGGGACCCACCTGCAGAGCCCCCAAGCACGGCATCAAGCCAACACGCCGCATCCGACAGAGCCCGCGTGCAGAAGTGCAACAGCAGGAAAATGTATTTGGCAAACATCTCTTTTCACAAACAGCAGCAACTTGGAAGACAAAGCCCCGTCCTTGCCACCAGCACTGCAAAGAGGGAGTCACGACACCCTCGCCGCTGTCTGCCACCCRCGATGAAGGCGCAGTCCTCATCCCTCCTGGCCTTGGCAGGAACTGCCTGTGCTGGGCCCRTGCTCTGAGCTGGCCCAGGAGAGACCTCCCCGCCGCTGCCGGCCGCCCTCATCTCATGGCGAAGGTGTAGACGTGGTAGATCTCGTCAGGGAAGTTCTCCTGGCGCTCCTCGGCCAGGAGGTGCAGCCCAGCCCGGCGGATGATCTTACGCACCACGTCCAGGTCTCGGCAGACGCTGCTGTCCACATCGTCCATGATCACCCCCTCCTGAGCCATGTTGTCCTTGATGACCACGATGCCGTTAGGCCGCAGGCCGGCGCGGCACCTCTTCAGGAAGTCGGAGAGGTGGTTGTCAGTGAGGTGTCCTGGAGGGTCAGAGCAGGCGTTAAAGGGTGCTGAGCGAGCATAGGGTTACCAGGGGCAGGATCCCTATGGGGCAGGACCGCTGGGCAGCATGTTGTATGAGCAGAGGAGAAGGGGGGGCTGCTGCTGGGATCCCTCCTGATCCAGGCAGCCAAATAGGTGAGCTGTTTGCTGCTGGTGAAATCTTTAGCTTGGGGATGTCTAACTCATGTCCCGTGGGCTCTMTCCAGCTCCATCCCACCCACACCTCTGCTCTGGCCTCCAAGGGTTTGGCAATGCCCTCCTATTCGCCCTATATTGGGCAGGGATGGGGGATGCGGGTCCCTGACCCAGCCCAGTGGCGCTGCTGCCACGCTCGTCATTACAGCAGTCTTTGTGCTCTTCTCCCCAAAAACCCTCCCTGATGGGCGAGGCACCAGCCCTTCCAGAGAAGCCAGACATCAGACGGGCCGGTGAGGGCCCTGCAAGGTGAGTAACTCTCACCGATGACCCACTGGATCCAGATGACATCRTAGGAGTTGGGTTCGGGGCTGAAGTCCTGAAGGCCACAGCAGAAATAGTTTCGCACCCGCCTGCCCTCCTCTCCCAGGTAGCTCCTAGCCTTGGTGAGGAAGTCCTCCGTCACGTCCACCATGTCCACAGTCTTGAAGAGGGGCAGCAGCAGCCGCTTGGTGATCCGACCGATGCCTGCCCCGCAGTCCAGAGCACACRTCGTCCCTGTCCGGTTGGGACCATCCTGGAATGACAACCACGAGGGCCCGAATCACACCCTGTGAGGTGCTCAGGGCACGTGGTGGAGAAATGGGGCAACTGTGTGGCATAGGGCTGGGGCACAGTGGTCTGCAGCCCCATGGGCCACTGCACAGCCACAGCAGGAAGGTATGGGCTCCATGGGCTGCCTCGGTCTCAGCTGCTCCGTCTCATTCGTGACGRGACTCCCTTGCTGAAGCCCTGGCTGGCAGAGGGTCATTCCCCTACGGGCAGGGATGGTGTTACCTGCTTAGAGCCAGAGGAACCTACTGCACAGCAAAGCTCTCGCAGCATGTGGGAAATGGAGGATCCCACCTAAAGRGGAAGAGCCCAGCTCCAGGCTGGGAGAAGGACAGTTCTTTGGAAGCATGACAGACCATGACCTTCAGCTCGTGGATGAGCCAGAGCAGAGCCGTGCTACCTACCCGTAGAAATCTCTGCAAGAACTTCCTGGAGCTGTTGATGTCAATGCTGGAGATGTGGCCGTAGCCCCCCAACATGCCATCCACCGTGGCGGGCACATCCTTCCAGTACTTCTCTGCCTTGGAGTAAAACTCAAACTCGTTCTCCACCACCTCGCTTGTCATGCTGGCCGAGGGACACGCGCCCGCGTGGGACTCGCTGCTCCTCAGAGACAGGAGGGTAGGGGAGAAACTGCAGGTCAGACTGGGAAGAGCCGTGCACACGATGCCCCGCAGCTCCCCAAGGCCCTGCGTGACCTGCCTGGGGCCGGACGCGGATGGCAGCAAACGCAGGGGCTCTGCATGGACCTCCCGTCTGAACTGAGAAGAGCTCCTCACAAGCCCTGCAGCGGGGAAGGCATCACCCACTGTCTGGAGGGATCAGCTCTGTGAGTACCTGGGATTTCTGCCTAACTTCCCTTCCGTTCTTCCCAGGGGTATTTCAAACCCTAAAAACCTTCTGGGTGAGAGCACAAAGGAACAAAGGTCTCCCTTTCGGTACCTGCTGGAGACCAACAAGCCCAAAACTCCTTCCCAGGCAGGGATGCCTCAGCCAGACCAGCTATCTCAGAGTCTTGCTCGGCAATATACCCAGTTTTGCTTTTTTTGGAGATTGCTCCACCATTTTCACCTATTCTGCCTCCTCTATCCCTGCCTTAAGAGCATTAACATTTTATAGATTACATGTTTATCTGTATTGACAGCCCCATCAGTCACCTCCAATTACATCTGGAGTTGCTAAAAGTTATTCTAAGCACCTACCTGAGGACTGTAAATCTCAGCCTGACCATAAGTTAGATATTTGCAATATAATAAAGTCAAGCTATAATCAGCAATACAAGCTATAAATTCCCCCCAGACATCTCATAATTCAAACCACTGTGGATTTGATTAACTGCGCTGGGGATTAGAAACTAGATTTAAGGTGGCCAAAGGGTAAATTCAAGGACTTCAAACACCTTTACAAATAAAGAAATATATAGCGTTCGTGGCTTGAATTTGCTGGCAAATATCCCATTAAACACAAAACCTTTTCTAAGCAGTTTCAGTGGCTTTCCATGGTTTTAAACAGCCTGGGGAAGGAGCAAAGGAGGAGCAGGGAAGATGGCAAAGTCTGGGAAGTTGGTTATGATGCATCTCACCTTTAGCTCACTGCTTCAAATCCAGCTTGGCTCAGTGGTGCCCAGAGCAGGTCTGTTCTGTGATCTAGGGAAAGAAAATACAGGAACAAATCACCCGTTTAGTCCTGCAAGGACCAACGAAGGGTTCCCATCACTGGAGCGATCGCAGGCCCAGGGAGACGGAGGTGAGTGTCCCGCGGCCCCGACCACGGAGGCTCCCTGTGGGGGTGATCCCACTCCCTGGCTCCACTGCGGGGCTGGCGGGTGCCGATGTAGCCACATCTAAACCTGCGGGCAGGGCGCTAGCGCGAGCCCCTGCACCAAACAGAGCCGTGCTGGCCGACGGGGGCCGAACCGCCCTAAGGATGTCCTGCAAGCAATGCTCCCTTCCAGGTTTTCCAGCCCCTTTTCACCTCCCGGTGCAGCGACCAGGACCATTATATACTCCAGAGACACCAGGGAATAGGCAAATCTGCTGGCCAAAGCCCCATCAGGCTCCTGCCTCGGAGGAAGAAGGGTGCCTCAGGGCAGAGCCTGGTGTGCCGGAGCCACATCCGCACGGCAGCCCCCGCGCCCTACGGGCGATGCTGGATAAGCGCTATCGGGCACCAGCAGGCAGCATCCGGCCCGCTGGCGCCTGCTGCCTGCCCTCCTCCTGGGGAGGGACTTGGGCGACCCTGGCGCTCTGCCGCTTGCAGCCGGATGCTTTGCCTGCCTGCTGCAGCCCGTGTGGATCCGTGTGCCGGGGATCTGTCTGGTGCTGCCACAAGGAGTCAAGGGATGCCCCGTTCCCACTGTGGGGCCCGCCTTCGCCCAGAGCCCCCCCCAGCCGGCAGGAATGCGGCGACGGGAGCGGGGAGCGCCGGGGCAGCTGCAGCGTGTCTGTCCGCTCCCCCTGGTCGCGCGCCCTGTCCTGCCACCCCGCAGCTTYGGCGGCCTCGACGCACCCGCTGCACGCTGCCCCACGACTTAACGCGCGGGCTGGCCCAGGAAGGCCGGTTATCCCCGCTTGGATTCAGCCCAGCAGCTCCGCAGGGACGTTTTGACAGGTGACACAGTGGGACGCCTGAGCGAGACAAGCGCCCGCCGCAGACGTCTAAAAGGCCGTGCTGTCGCCGAGGCCGGCCTGAGTCCTGGCGTCTCCACGCTGCCCCTGCTCCGGAAGCTCGGCAGCGGGACGACAGGTATCGGGCCCTTCACCGCTGTGGGCACTGGGGTTGGACCAGCTTCCGGCGGGGGGGTCACGCTGGTGCCCCGCTCCCCCGAGCCACGGCGCCAGGGCTCCTCTCCCCGTCCCCAACCACTGGGCGCTTTTGCAGGCTGGGGGGAGGCAAAGGGCAGGGGGGGCCCTGAGAAGCCCTGGGGGGGGGCCCTAATGCCACTGCCTGACTAGGGGGTTCCTAGGGCTGAGGGGGTGGTTCATAGGAAAGGCCGAAAACGCAGCTATTTCTCCCATAACCCCCCCAGCTTTGCCTCGGGGGGGGGGAGGAGCCCTATGCGCCCAGGGCGCCACGTGGTGGGGCCGGAGCCTGATCTGCTCCCTCCGCGGGGGGGGTGACAGGGGCCGGGCCGGGGGTTCCGCCTGCAGCCGTGCTCACCGGGTCCCCTCTGCTTG
>NW_020448196.1:1309851-1312580 GCF_003343035.1 Apteryx rowi | reverse complement strand
CCGGGGGGCCCCCGCGCCGGTTACCTTGGGTCGGGGCGGTTGGCAACACTGTATCCACCTGGCGGTGACGGGCAGCCCCGGCGGCCAATCAGGCGGCGGCGCGGCAGGCGCCGCGTTCCATGGGTGCGACGCTCTCTGTGACGCCACTGTGAGGTCACTGCTGGGTGTGGGTCCCGCCCCCTTCGGTTTCCCGCGGGGGCTCCCCGCGCGGAGCTCGGCCGTGCGGGGGCGCTGGGCGGACTGGGATAGACTGGGGCAGACTGGGACAGACCGGGCTAGACTGGGCTAGACTGGGACAGACTAGGGAGCCGTGCAGCGACCCCAGGGCCATCGCAGAGGGAAGGGGGACCCCCAGCTGGCCTCCCCCCCAACCGGTGCAGGTTTGTGCACCCTGACCTGCACCTGCACTGGTGTCACGAGCTGCCCCGGTCTCTGCGGGCCTGGTCCGCCACACCACTGAGACACTCGCCTCCTGCCCAGGCCCCAGCTGCGACTTCCCTGCCCAGCATCGCCCCACCTGGGAAACACCTGCATTTTAGGAGCAAACCGACTAAATCAGGGATGTGAGGCTGAAAGGCTGGAGTGTCCGGGCTCACTGCTAACCTGTTTTGCCACTTTCCAGGGTCTTGCCGCCGGGCCGATTTCATGATGGAAGTAGGGAAGAGGGCCCTGCGAGGCTGCGCAGGCCACCGGCAGTGCGGGTTGGCCCTGGCGACCACTGCTGGGCTCAGGGGCACGCGGCCACTTTTAGTGATTGGATTGCAGAATTAACAAAGGGAAAGTGGCGGAGGCGATATATCTGGGTCTCAGTAAGGGATTCGACGTGGTGTCTTACCAAATTCTATTGGAAAAAATTGATTCAAATAAATTACCCCAAACACAAATGCCACCACGTGGCCTAAAACTGGCCAGAAAGGCTTTGAAGAAAGGGTGATGATGAATAGCACAATGTTGTGTTGGGTGCAAGGGCTAGCGGGTGTCTTCTGGTGCTCTGCCTAATTAACATCTTTACTAATGACCTGGAAGGGCAATAACTACACTGAGAAAAGTGGTGAGCTGTGGAGGGTGCAGAAGGGCAAGCGCCAGCCCCGAGGGCCCGCTGGAGAGGTGAGTTACAGGCGCGTTCTGCCCGGGTGAGGGAAGGCCGGGAGGGACGCGGGAACCTGGAGCATTCGCCCAAGCCAAGGTCCTTGCAGGAAAATGTCCGGGAAACTTGTGTCCTAATGTCCCTGTATGGGGAGGGGGCAATCTGGGCCCCATGCACCCTCCAAAAAGACCTGAACCCCTTTTGCCATGGGGGGAGGACCGCAAAGAGCCTGCAGATGCACTGGGGGTGGGCAGCCACGCAGCGGGGTCAAAGGGCTTTGCTCCCTCCGGGTGCCGGCGGGGCCGAGCATCCCTGGTGTTACACGGGCACCCCAAATGTAATGGGGGGTGGACCCAGGGCACAGGGCTGACGGGGAAAAGGCAGAGCCAAAAAAAGCCAGGCAGTTCCCTGCCAGAGCCTCCTCCCCGCCTGGGTGCGGGACATGACAGCCGGGGGTCAGCAAGCAACCACGCAGCCCGGGACGAAGGGCTGCCCGGAGCGATGCCCGGGAAGCACCGATTGCTCAYGCTTCTGCGTCCTCTGGGCCGCGATGGTGGCCGGACTTCACACGAGGCTGCGCAGGCGGCAGGAAAACCCGGCCAAAGGGAGCCACTCCGCAGCGCGCAGGCATGGCAGGAGCGTGGCCCCGTGCACCAACCTTAGCGGTGCCGTGGCCCCCTGCCCACGACAGCGCGCTGCTCTGCGGATCCCGGCAGCCTGACGGAGGAGCCCCTGCTCTCGGCTGCCGCTCCGCTGCTGCTGGCTGCAGAGTCATAACGCGGATTCCTGGGGATGAAGGGGCTGGACGGGGCCAGGGGCTCATGTCTTCTCCTCCATGGGGCGGCGAGTCCACGTGCTTGTTCTGCTCTCCTGCTGGGCCAGATCCTGCAGCATCCCTGCGGGTCCAGCACCAGCTGCCCCGGGCGCAGGGCACGCAGGTTTGGGGTAGGTGCCAGCACCATGTGCATGTGGCCTGCCTTCCTCCAGCCCCTGTCTGTCTGTCTGTCTGTCCTTCCTTCTGTCTCTGGGTGGAGGAGAGATGCTTATTAAATTTGCAGGTGACCCTGGGGAAGGAAGGGCTGGGAGCGCTTCAGAGGCTGGGATGCAAATGCAAAATGAGCATGAGAAGTTGCAGATGTTTTGGGGGGGGAGGGATTAAAAAAAAAAGGGTGTTTAAAGAAAAGACAGGTGTAAAGAAAGTCATGGCAAAGGGCGGGCTCCCTGTGGAAGGCGAGGGCAGAGCCACAGCACACGGGCCGGGGAAGGCGGGGCTGGGTGGCTGCCGGTGCTCGCAGAGGGGCCGGGGGGGGGGGTAGGTAGGTGAGCAACAGGGGTGCTGAGGGGTTCTGGGGTCTGCGGCAAAGGATTTTGAAGGCCTGGAAGGGATCAAGAGTAGAAAAAGGGGCCAGGAACAGCCATCCCCGAGGGGTCGGGATGAGGAGCTGGGGGATTTCCGAAAATGCGTCAGGATGGGCTGGAGGCCATGGGGAGCCCGGCTGCCCCGCGGGCTCGAGTCCCCCCCTGTTCCTGCCCTTTTCCCTGCCTGATCCCTGCCTAACCTATCCTAACCTAATCCCGTCCCTACCCCTGCCCCGTCCCCATCCCATCGCTGATCCCGTCCCGTCCCGTCCCGCCCGGCGCT
>NW_020448196.1:1304251-1309606 GCF_003343035.1 Apteryx rowi | reverse complement strand
GCTGCCCAGCCCGTACCTGGCACCCGCTACCGGCACCCAGCACCCGCCAGCACGCGGCACCCTGCTTGCGCTGCCCAGCGCTCACCCTGCCCTGCGCCCGGCGCCCCACCCGCGCTGCCCAGCGCCGGGCACCAGGCTCCCAGCTTGCACCCACCCAGCAGCCGCCCTGCACCACCTTGCACCCAGCCTGCGCCACCCACCCTGTACCACCTTGCACCCACCCGGCACCCAGCCCACACCCTTTCTGGACCCCACTCGGCACCCATGCTGCACCCAGCCTGCACCTATCCTGCACCCAGCCTGCACACCGGCCCAAGTGCAGCCAGTCCCACGGGCTCCCGGGTGCCTCCAGCAGCCACCAGGGCAAGGGCCCAGTCCCCGTCCCTCCAGCAAGCGGTGAATCAGCCCACGCTCAGCTCACCTGCTCCCAAACCACACCCATCTCCTGCTGCAGCATCTTCGGGGAGCTGAGGCCTGACGCGCTCATTGCAGTTGGGCTACAAGCCGCATTGACACCATAGCACTAGCGCTGGAGGTGCAGCTCCTTTCCAAAACGCACGGCCTCCAGGTCTGCCGGCCGGGGCGTTCCCATCAGCCACGCGCTGGGCCCTGCTCCTGCAACGGGAAGGGCTGGGGCGACTTGGCAGACCCAGCGGTGCCCTGACTCCTGCCCCAGGGCACGGGGCAGCGAGCGGTGCAGGGCCCGTGGCGGAGGCGGAGGCGGAGAAGCCGGCTGGTGGGTGCTCTGCGGGAGGTGGCAATTTCCATTCCTAACGACTGGATGGGGCCGAGCCCTGGGAAACCCCACGGAGAGGCAGGCCCCTCTTTCTCAGTGAGCCCCCGGCTCCGGGCATGCCCTGCAGCGCCTTTGCAAGGGCATCTCTGTGCGGACAGTGAYGGGAAACCAGCCTTTCCTGGCATTTTTCCCCCCCTCTACCTGCAGGTTTTTTCCATTCAAAACTGAGGAATCCCGAAACAGAGAGTACATGGCTTAGAGGACCAAAAATATGGGTCTCTGGCGGCGTCCCCTCACCTGAAGGAGGTTCCTCTGCCAGCAGCCAGGGAAACCAGGTCGGCTGCAGATGTGTCCCTGGAGAAACGAGGCCAGTGCGGACTCTCTGGTGTCTAATACGGGGTTAGTCTCTCCCCTGAAGCCTTTCCCTCAGCAGGGCACTGGCCCCATCTCTCGCCTTCACCCAGCCACTGATTTGCACAAAACTTGTGGAAACAAAACCTGCACGAAATTGCCCAGTGCAGCAGACGGTACCAGCAATGGGGACAACGCCGCAGCCTGCACGTGGGTGGGATGGCACTGTCGCAGGAGCAGGGCCCAGTCCTATGCAGAGGGCACCAGCTTGCACCCCACAGCACAGCCCAAAATGTCTTAATGGGCCCAAAAGAGACCTACGGACCACAAAGCACCCCACAGCCATCCAAAAATCCTGGGCACAGCAAAGAGGCCAGGATTCGACCTCAGCTCCTGGCTCCTGAGCTCCCTGCCATCTTTCCACGGTGCCTATGTGGAAAAGGAAGGGAAACCCCTCGTTTGGCCAAGCAGGTGTCATCCAGGGACTTTTGGGCACCCACCTCCCCCAGGTCCGTGCGAGAGTGCCCGCACACCCCGGGAAGGGCCAGCAGCAGCCGGGGAGGGCAGCGACCCGAGACAGGGGCTGACAGCCATGGGCCGCAAGTGCTGCTGCGCGACGGTGGCAGGCGTGGAGGTTTGTAACTCATCTGCCTCCCTTGCCTTTGGCTGCGCTTCTGCACTCAGTTTCAAAGGCAGAGAGTGATTTTTACAATTTAAAAAAGATTATTTTTTTTTCTCCCCCTCCTTTCAATGCGTTTCGTCGTCTGCCGAGTTCAGGATGCAGCGAAAGCGTCTTCGAGCGCAGAAAGCATGGCTTTCTTCCTCCTTTGCTTCCCAGCTCTTAAAGAAATGCGGATATACCTGGGGAGGGTATTGAGCATAGAGCAACAGCTCCAAAAGCCCGGCTGCTCCCGGGGTGAGATGGCGTGGGAGGAGGCGCATAGTGAAAAGCCGGGAGCCAAGCAGGGACTTGGCCCTGTGTTCACCAGAAAGGCCCATAACCAACAGTTTTCYGCTCACTGAAGCCACCAATGGCCACTGAATCGCTCTGGTTGTCACCTGGGTTTTAAGCAGGCTGTGAGGCACCAGCGTCCCTGCAGCTGGAGAGCATCCACGTGGCACGGTGAGAGGAGGCTGCTTTTCCCTTTGCAAACCAGAACAGATCCTGTCTTCTGTTCAAAGCATTTTGTTTTKTCCTCCCCTAAATGTCACCCCTGCAAACGCCCGTCCGGCTGCATCGGGGCACACTGGCTCCATCTCTGCCCGCRTCCTCTGGGGCTGGGGTGCTGCACCGGCCCCTTCGTGCTGATTGCAGCAGCTTAATTGAACCACGGGAAAAAAAAAAAAATCTCATTTGCAAATATTCCCTTTGATTTTGTATTATTATTATTATTAAGTCAACGGAGCGTGGCTGAAAATTAAGAGCGAGAAGAAGAGCAGAAAAAGGAATCGGTTGAGTTTCCCTTGGCTCACCATGCTCTTAGCCGAGGTGCCTCCCTTTGCCAGCCTGCTGCAAGGATCCCACCTGCACGCAGCAGCCGGGAGCGAGGCCCACAAGGCCCACGGCCAAGCCAAGGCTGTGTTTCCCTGTCTCCGGTCTCACATAGGGTGTCCCATGTCCTGCATCCCCTGTGCCGTGTCCCCAGTCCCACGGTGGTGGTGCAAGGCCATCCAAACCTATGGTTTTCAGGTTTAATCCTATCTCCTCGGCAAGATGAACGGTGCCGAAGCAGCTGGGGGGAGGACGCTGCAGGAGGATGGTGTTGCTTCTGCAATCCCATCCCCAACTCTCCACACCCCTCAGCCATGGCTCGGCCGCTCCGTGGCGGGGCTGCTTGAACCTGCCAGGGCCTCCCAAGCTATTCGACACCTCAAAGGGGGGGGCAGGAGAAATGCGAATCTGCCGAAACTTGTCTCCTGGGTGGATCGCGACACCTCCCGGCTGCAGTGGCGGGTGTCCGCTCTGGCGCGAGCCTTGGATGCTGATGGGGAGGAAGGCTCTCCGTGACGCCCTCCAGCAGCAGCTCCAGTGGTAGGTGCTGGGCAAACACCCCGTGAGGACCCCAAGGCCTTGAAGACCTTCATGAATGAAACAGGTAGCCCCAAATCACGAGGTGGATGGAGGTGGCCGGCTGAGCTTTGCTGCTCTGAGCAGTAGCAGGCTCCAGAAAGTGCCTTCTCGCGCCCCCCCCTCCTAGAGCAGCGCGTGCCCACCGCCGCCGCGGGGCAAGACCCACTGAAACCCCTTTCCTAGGGCAAAAAAAGGAAAAAGATGATATACACATCTGGCAGGTTCTTATCAATCCCCATCATCTCATGCAAGACCAAACTCTTCCCTGCTGCTCACGCGAAGCCCAAGGGAACCGGCTGCCCCTTCTGTCGGGGTCCCGTCAGCTGCCTCGCGTTGCCGCCGGGCCGGTGCGCGCGTGGCCCGAGGGTCTCCCCGCGGCCGTGGGCTGGAAAAGGCTTCTCCTCCGAGCAGTGTCATGCGTGGCGCTGGGCAAGTCCTCGTGCGGTGAGAGAGGAACTGCCCCCGGACCCCCTTCCCCGGCCGGGTCRCTTCCGCGCGCGCTTTCCTCGTGCCCCTTCGCGTTCGCCTCCTCCCAAGGTAATCATCGCCACCGGCGCCATCGCTCTTCAGGAATTTTTTTTTTTCCCCCCAGGTGCTTAATCACCCTTATTGCCCTTTTCTGATTAATTAATTCTAATTAATTCTGCAGTATCATTTTGGAGAGGCGGTGACCGGCACCGCACACGTCGCTCCAGGCGATTTGCAAGGCGAGTCCCATGTTGGCTAACCGACCGCGTGGGGATTGCTGCCCGCAAATCCTGGTCTCCGGTGGTCCGTGGCCTGTTCCCGGCCCTGCTCTGGGTGCGCCCGCTTGGCATTTCCCCACGGCCACCCGTCAGATGGCCTCCCCTCTCCCGCCTGTCCTTCACGTTTCTCTTCCCTCGCAGCGCGGGCGGCACCGTGCCGGGCACACGGCATCTCCCCGCATCCCCCCAAGCCCTCGGCGCCGGGAGGCCACGCGGCTGGGGGGGCCGGGGGGGGGGGGGCCTCTCCGTCCACCCGTGGAGCCTGTCAGCCACGGGCAGCCACGCTCCCAGGAGGCAGCGACCGCGAGGCTGTGACCACCTCGGGTTTGGCCCAGGAGCGCGTAGCTATACGTGTGTACATGCATAACGCTGTATCACCTGTGTGTGTGTGTGTGTGTGTGTGTGTGTGTGTATATATATATATATATATATATATATATATATATAAACTCTATATACTGTGTGTATAATACTGTGGGTATGTGTGTGTGTCTAAATATATCTATGGAAACCTGTATATACATATCTGCACTATATACACTATATGTACATACATATATACGCATCTGTTTACAGACACTATGTGTGTGTGTGTGTGTGTGTGTGTGTGTGTGTGTGTGTGTGTGTGTGTGTATACACACATACAGAAATATATACATATCCGGTGTGTATGCTATGGGAGTGTGTGTGGGGGGGGGTGTATACATACAAACATACACACACACACACACACACACACACACACACACACACACATATTTATATAGAAATGAGTACCTGTATGCTGCGCCGCAGCAGGGAAGGCTGAGCGGGGTGCGGGGAAGCCGTAGGGGAGCGCGGGGAGGAAGAGGAAGGGGAGACGTGGCAGGAACCGAGCGACAGGGAGGGCAGAGTGCGGGTACGAGCTACTCCGAGTTACAAAAGCTCCCCTATTTKATTAATTGTACTTTCTGTTTGATAAATGTTACTCATGGGTATAAAATATGCAAAGCACTTAGCAAGTTCACACTGTTTAAAGAACTCAACTAACTAAATTAAAATTCCAGGATAGGAACCAAGCCGCTACGGAGCAACTTTGCAATGCGATGTTTGGGGAACCAACCCAAGCAGAAAGCCTGCGACAGGGGCACGGTTTCTCACCCAAGCGTGGTTCCCCTGCAAATAACAGCAGCAAAAGCGCAGCAGCGCGGAGCCCGCGGAGGCAGGCGGCTTGGGCACAGCCGCCTCGAGCGGGTTTAGCGCAGCCGGGGCTGCCGGACCCAGCCGGCTGCTTCCAGCCTTGCTGGTTTTATGCCGCGTGCTTCCCGGCTTCGTGGCAATGCAGCGTTAGCAATGCAGCCGGGGATGGCGATGGGCCCGTGGTGGGGCGGGAGCGCTGGAGGGGGACCCCAGCCGGCAGCGGGATCTGACAGCGGGATTGCAGCTCCCGGGGCTGGCGCTGGCTCAACCTG
>NW_020448196.1:1142070-1303252 GCF_003343035.1 Apteryx rowi | reverse complement strand
CACTGGGGGGATGCACACTGCACACTGGGGGATGCACACTGCACACTGGGGGGATGCACACTGCACACTGGGGGATACACACTGCACACTGGGGGATGCACTGCATGCTCGGGGATGCAATGTGTGCGCTGAGCAGCGCTGGCTCCCAGCGAGCAGTGTGCACTCGTCCAGGTGTCACTGGGCACGTCGGGCAGCCTCCCGCGCTCCGCCGCCATCCCAGGTGAGCAGGGCTTGCTGGAGGAGGTTCCAGCGGCGAGCAGGGATGTCAGGCAGGTAGTGAGCTCCTTCAAGCTTGCATTTTAGAGGAGAAAAAAGGAGGAAAACCTGGCCTGGATCTGGCCTGACTGAGCGCCTGCCTCGCCGGAAAGCTCAAAAAGCCTCGCTCAGGTTTACTCAGGCATCGCCCCAGCTGCCTGCAGACCCCCCCCCCAGGTCCCCAGCTGAGCGGGGAGATGACAGTGCCCCGTGGGGACCCAAGCCGCACTCAGCCTGGCTGGCAATCCACAGCTTCCTGGGAAGCTCCAGCTCGCACCACATCACCAGCGGGATACCCTCCGCCTGGCACAAGTCCCCGTGCCGCGCTCTCCCCGCTCGCTCACGCTGTGCTCTGAGCAGCACGAGCCCACGCTCGCAGCCCTTGCCGTGGCCCCACGGGTGCCAGGACCCCATGTGCCCTGGTGGACTTTCTGGCCGCTCTTGCAGGTCTTTATGGTCAAAGCCACCACTGGGCGGGTGGCAGGGATGGGCAAGGYGTAGAGGGGCTCCCAGCTGCGTGCCCGGTGATCGCCACCCATCGGGGTGCTCACGCTTGCCGCGTGCTGTGTCCTCATAAACTCTTAAGTGTTTTTTAAATATATATTTTTTAATATGCACCTTAATCAGAGCTCCACCTCTGAGATTCTTGTTTTCAACCCAAACGAGCCCCCCAGCTGCTTACCGCTGCAGCCGGCCCCTCCGCGCGCGGCGCTGTCTCCTGCACAYGCAGGCTGTGCCACTGCAGCACCGGCCGTTTTTAGCACAGCATCAACTTCTGCATCACGTGAAAGGGCCAAAAAACCAAGCCTCAGATTCTGCTTTTGGTTACGGACGTGCATGCCCCCTGCGGCATCAGCGGAGGTTGCCCMGATAGAGAGTGACATGACCAAAGAGACAGAGCAGCTTGGTGGCATGGGCGGCATTTTGCAACGGCAATTTGCAGCGGGGCCCCATCACCATTCCTGCTTTTTTCCGGCTTCCTCTGGCTGCTGGTAGCTCCCTGYCCTTGGAGCGGTGCTTTGGCGCCTGTGAACCAACCTGGCTGTAACTTCTGCTAGTGACAGGTCCCAAACAYTTGTTTCGGACAACCCAGTTTGTGCCAGCGCAGCATTAGCATTTACACTCTTATTAACTAATACTTGTTAAACTGCGACTAAAAATAACCCCCCCGAGCTTCTCGTTTCATCTGCCACCTCTTCCCAGCAGCCGAGCGGCGCGTCCGGGCTGCGCCGGGCTCCGCTCCCAGGGCTTCCCCCTCGCCTTAGCCAGGAGGGAAAGGGTAGCAGCAACCCTGGCACCCCCCCCCCCCCATACAGCTATACCCTCCCCTTCCTATAGCGGCTGGGGGGACCAAAGCAGCACTGCGGCTATTGCTAACAGCAGGCAGCAGCCTAAGGCTCGCGCTCGCCACGCTTCCCTAGCCGGGATGAGCTCCGGGCTTGCAAAGATGACAGAGCAGGGAGGTTTTAACGTTTCTCTTCCGTTCCAGCTTGCAAACTGTTTTCTTTGCTCTTTTTTTTTTCCCCCCCCTCATTTTGCTGGGCTTGGCGGGGTTAGTTGCACTTCCCAGTCAGAGCCGATTTCATTTCCCAAGCTGGAGAGCCGGGGAGGAGAGCCCGGAGCTCCTTTCCGGGGAGGAAACAGTTAAACCCCGCCAGGCCCGGTGGGTGCAGGCGGGTTGGTGCACCAGCTCGGGGACCGCTGGCTTCAATTAAAACCGAAGGCCAGCAGTTAGTTACTGCAGAAGTCCCCTTCGCTACTCCGGGCTGTTGTTACCCATCAGCAGCGCTTTAATTGCAAGGGCGCCGGTGGCACCCGCTGCGCTGCCGGGACAGGCAGCCGCTGGCGGAGCCGCAAAGCGGATAACTGCACAAGGCAGCCGGAGCGGCTGGAAATCACCGTGCGTCAGGCGAGGCTCGGTCCCCGGGGCGGCAGTCTGCTGCGTTTCCCTTAGTCCCCACGGGCCCGACTCAACCCTCCGYTCCTCGAAGCCGACCGCCGACGTGCGCCGTTCGGACCAGCCTCCCCGGAGCGGCGGCCGGCAGGTCCGACCCCCCGAGGACGAAACCCAGCCGGGGTGGAGCAGGGGGCAGAGCAGCTCCCAGCCACCCTTCAGCCGACGTGGAAACAGCCAGGCTCAATTTTGCCTCTTTCCCTAATAGTTTTAGCTCGTGGAGCCCTCAGCTAAGCAAAGCCAGCGGAGCCTGAGCACAGTCTGCTTCTTCTGTAGATAAGGTGCATTGCATACAGATCTATTGCACCTATGTCTATAGCACGCACTGGTTACGTATATGGAAATACATACACATGCGTGTGTATAGAGGACGGCTTGCATCCAGCTAGCAACAGAGAGCAAGAGCGCGTGTAAGCCGGGGGGAGGCGGGAGGCGCTCGGCAGCCCGTGCTCAGAGCGAGGGGGCGGCTTGGATGTGGCCCCACCTGCAGGCAGCGGCCGCTTTCGGCCACTTTCGGCTGCTTTCGGGTGCAGCTGCGAGACGTACAGCCCGGAGGGGAGCGCGGGATTCACCGCGACACGCTGCCCGGGCGGGAAAGCGCCGGCGGAGGGACGGCGAGAGCCTCCTCGAGGGGCTCCCGGCCACCGTGGCAGTGCCCGGGGGCTCGCCGGGCTCAGCCATCCCCCGTCTCCACGTCCCGCCACGGGGAGGGATCGTCTCGGCAGGGACCCCGGGCTCATCGGGGCCAAGGCACGCAAAGCTCGTTCTCCTCTTCTCCTGGGCTGCCCTTCCTCTTGCTGCATCTCAGCAGTCCTCCTCACCGAGCCCGCGGCGAAGGGGGCACGAGCCAGCGCGGTCGGGCTGCAAAGGGCCATTTGGGGCCRGGGACTGGAGGACGTCCCCATCCCCGTCCCCATCCCTGTCCCCATGGAGGCACCAGGCTGGGTGTCGCGAGGGGACGCAAAAGGTGCCGCGAGGGCCGGAGACACGAGCCCGGGGAGGAGAAGGGCAGGCTGCAAGAGCAGCGCTGTTGCCACAGGGCAGCCCTGCTACCTGAGCTCTTAGCAATAGTAACAGCAAAATAATAATCACAACAACAGTAATAGAATTAATTAACTTTTACTAAGGAAAACCAAAGCCCTCAAGTTCATACGGCTCCRGGAAAGCCCCGGCTTACCGATTTGCATGGCCTAAACCACCAAATCCTGCAAGACGCRATGATGCTCTCGGCTCGGGCGCTGTTGCCGCAGCACCTCGCCTTTAAATTTTACCAAAAAGCCCGAATTTGCAGGCCAGCCCGGGGAGCGTGGCGCAAAGCCTGGGGACACGGGGCCACCCCCGACCCCGACCCCGGCGTCTGCTGCCAGCGGCCGGGCGGGCGGGCAGCTCCGGGCGATGCCGAGGGCGGCCCCGCGGGGAGCCCGGCTCCAGGGGGCTGCGGGCGGAGGGGCCCCGCCGGCTCCTGGCCGGAAGCAAAGCCGCCGCAGCGCCGATACCAGGCTGATTAAGGAGCGCTCGGCAAAGCCTTCGCTCCCTGCCCGGCCCGACATGGGGATCGATTTTTCCCCATCGCTCCTGTTTGCTTAGCGCCGGCTTCCCCAGCGCGACGCTCCGCCGGATGCCGGCGGGAAGGCGGCCCCCGGACCCCCTCCCCGCTCCCCTCCCCGCCRGCAGCGCTTTTTGCCGTTTGCTTTTTTCTTTTTAAAGAAAGCGATTGCAAAAATGCAGCTCCCCGGCTGCCCTAGGGCCGAGGACGGCCCGGAGCCGGGGCGAGGGGCCGGAGCCGTGCCGGGACCCCGCAGCTCCGCACTGCGCTCCAGAGGGGAGAGGATTTTAACGGTGCTGAGCTCCTCGGAGAAATGATCGAATCCTGCCTATAAAGCGGGGAGGAAAGGAAGGGAAGGGGGGGGAGGGGGCAGCAGCGCCACGTATTAATTCCGCTGATTAAAACTAAATTAAAATCGGGCACCTCCAGACGCCCCCAGAAGGAGCTGCTTCCTCACCGCAGCGCAGCCTCGTCGCCCCAGACCGACGAGCACCCCGGGAAACCCCCCCTAGTCCTGGCCCTTCCCAGGGGGTGAATCGACCACCCAAAATTGTGAAGCTGGTTTAAATACCGAGAGATTAGAATAMTGAAATGTTGGTGGCTTTCTTTTTTATTATTATTATTAACTTTCTGGGTTTTGAGCCTGTTAAGATTTGCCTTTTCCCCCTGTGCTCTCCATCGAGGAGGGCCAGGAAAAGCCTCCTGGGCTGCAATGCCGGCAGAGAGCCGGCCGTGATCCCGGGACTCCAGGAGCTGCCGCTTTATCACCAAACCCAGCAGGAAAYGCGGGAACGCTGTCTGATCCCAGGAGCGGGCGACGCCACGAGCTGCAGCCGGTGCCAACCGTCCCGCAGCTCCAGGGCTGGCGGCTCCCTGCCGGCACTGYGGCCAGGAAAGCGCATGCGGAGCGCAGGAAACCCCCGCGGGACCGAGCCCGGCCCGGCTGGGCATTTCCAGGGCGGCTCCAGGGGCACGAAGGGCCTTTCCTCAGCCCGGACYGGTCCATGGAGGTCAGGCGGCACCTTTGGGATGATGTTCCAGAGGGACCCGGCCGGACCCGTGGGGCACCCATGGGTGGCCCCCCCCCCCCGCACACCCCGCTCCTTGCTCCCCCCTCCGCTCTGCCGCCCGCCATCCCCTCTCCCGTGCTGTGATTTCATTTTTATCTCGGGCTGCTTTTCTCCCTCCCTCCTTCCCTCCCTCCCTCTCGCCGCCGCTGCCAAGTCCGCAGGTTTCCTGCTGTGACCTTGAGCTCATTGCTGGAGCTGCTGGTGGCTTTCTTAAAGGAGCCGTATGGGCAGCGGGGCCGGGGCGACCCCCCTCCCGCTGCCCTCGCACCCCCGGGGCTGGGGGCACCGGCAGCGAGAGCGCGGCAGCCCCCGGGCGGGCGGCGAAACGGGAGAGGCTGGAAGCGGCCACTCGCCCGGGGCCTCGGCTGGCAAAGCAAGCTGCCGTCACCTGCTTTCCTAAACACGCGGCTCCGACACACCTCAGACCTTCCCAGGAAAATCCTTCTCCGAGCTAAACCCGGGAAACTGGTCTGGGCTTGGGGAAAACCAGGCACCCAAGCCAGGGAGGCTTTCCGCCGTGGCTCGGCTGAGCCGGAYGGGCTGAGATTTCAGCCTTGCTTCGACAGCCCGGGACGTCTTAAAAGCTCCATCGGCTGGAGAGGACCCCAATCGATAAGCGCCTTCAGGGAGAGCAATAAAACTTTGAAATTATGCAGGCATCGCTTGGCGCTCCGCAGTTACGGTGGCGTCTAATTCACAGGGATGCTCCGGGGGAGCCGCTGAGCGGGGCTCTGAAATCGGGGAGGAAGGACCAGGGGCCGCACTGCCGCCGCCTGCACGCGGGGCTGCGTCGAGCGAAGGCTCTCGCTCGCCATAACGAGCCTCAGGGAATGTCGGCCTTCCCGGAGACGCTCGGCCTTCCCGGGTGTTAAGTGCACGYGTCCCCCGGCCACCCTTGCCTGCACGTCACCTGCTTGAGGGCGCAGGGCACAAACAGCATGGGCACGACACGGGGGGGAGCACGAGGCTCCTCTGCCGGCTGCAGGCGATGCTGCCTGGTGCCTTGCACGGAGCCGCGGAGAGCAGCCGGGGACCCCAAAAACAAGCCCTAGCGGGGCCCCCCCCGAGCTGGGCACCAGCAGCACCTCCTGCCCCAGCCCYGGAGCCGGAGGGGGGCTCGTGACGGCGCGGGGGGTGCAGGAGGGTGCAGCCACGCGGGGACGCTCCGCGCGGGGAGCTGGGTCTGGCCCGTAGGCGATGGGCAGCCCGAATCGCCCCGGGGCTCTTCCGTGCTCAGGCAGCGCGGGAGGCGGGCGGGAATGCACCCACGGGATCCCCCGCGCGCGGGGACGGCTCGGGAAAGCCGGAGCCCGCATCCCGTGCGGCGAGGGGGCCGCGGCCCGCCGCTCAGGCGGAAAGASCTTCTGCCAACGCCGAGCCGGGAGGAGGAGGGCCGGAGCGGGAGGGAGGCGGGAGAGGGGGAAGAAAAGGAGAAAAATGAGTTTTCCTGCTGCCCCAGCGGTGTGGCGATTGATCGGGTGCAGGTTAGTGTGGAGCGGTGCTGAGAGCCTCATTCCCGACCGCCGGCTCACAATTATTGGAAAAAAACCCGCGCTGCTGCTGCAGTGAAATTAGTTATTGATCTCTTGTCTGGGTGACAAGCGCGGCGCTCGGCTCCGGGGCCGCTCTCCCCTCCGGCGAGCCCCGCGGCCCGCCGCCGCCTCCGCTCGGAGCTTTCTCCGCGCGGGTATCGCCCGGAGGACGGCGGCAGGTCCGGGCGCTCGCCCCGGCTCCGTGGCTGCTCCCCGGGGGAGGCTCCCCCCCCGGCACACGCGTCCGGCAAGGAAGGAGTCCCGGGGAGACGCAGGGCTCTGCCCCACGTCGGAGGGGACCCCTGGCTGCCGGCTGCACCCCCTGGCCGAATCGTCCCGCTCCAGCGCCCCGCTGCGCCAAGCTTCGCCCCCAGCACCCGGACGCTTTGCAAAGCTTCGCCCCCTGCACCCCACCGGCACCCGTCCCTACKGGACTCCTGGCCGCCGGGGGGTCCCGTGGCCTCTCCCACCTGGAGATATCCCGCCAGGCCCAGCGGGGGGAGATACCGCAGCGGGAAACCAGGCAATCGGAGGCCTTTTTCTGTCCGAAACAGGCTCTGCACGTCCCGGCACRGGGATGGTGGCTCCAGCTGCAGTGGCCGGGAGAGGCTGGACCGGTGTCGGCTTCGCGGCCCCAGCGGGACGGGAATAAGAAGGGAGACCAGAGGCCGGTGCACAAGGTTTCCTCCCGTCCTAGGGACACTTCCACAGTTTCAGCACAAAGAGGGCTTTTTTTTTAATCTTGTTGTAATTCCTGGTGTGAAGCAGGAACAACAGGCAACATTTGAACCGATCCTGTCTTCCACCCAAAACGGTCACCAGAGAAACRCTCCGGTGCGGGGCAAAGCCAGGCTTTGGTTCCCAAATGGTTCCCTTTGAGCTTCCTTGTAGCTTTTAGTTAATTTAGGGTTTTTTTTGTTTTTTGCACAGCACAACAGTCTCTCTAGCAGGGGAGGTGGGCTGAGGCCGGCACTGGGGTTTCTTCGTTCAAAYCAGGGTCGTTGGGCTATCGGAAGGATTTTCCCCCCACTTTTTGCCCCACAAAGAGACTCCCTGAAGTGACACCTTCCCGGGGCCAGATGGGACACACCGGGGCCAGGATGGAGCAGGACCTGCCCCGGAGCTGCTCCCTCCCCTGTTCCCAGGGACGGGCAAAAGGCCTCGGGGTGCCGGGGCGGCGTGGGGGGGACGGCGTGGGAGCAGCCCGGGCCAAGGGCCCCGCGGTGCCGGAGCCGCTTTGGGTCAGCAGCCCCCTTTCCCGGCGCCCTGCCCCACAAAAGCCTGGGAACAATAGGCTGCAGGAKGCGGCCAGGCATCTCCGGCCAGGGGGTATTTGTGCAGCCCCCGGGGGGGAGGTAGAAGGGGGAGAGGAAGCCGAATTTCAAAGCCTTTCGCCCTTTGTTAACCCTTCGCAGCCCTCCCCCTCGCCCCACTCGCATTCCTGGCAGCCGGCCGCGCAGGGGGTCCGGCGGGGGCGCGGGCTCCCAAGCCGGCTCCGGTTACAGCGTTGCCATCCCTCAGCCTGGCCCATCCRTCCGGGAGGAATTCGCCCTGGTGGGATGCGAATCCCCCCCTGCTTGCCACAGGCCTCCGCTGGGGAGGGAAGCAGGGAGAGGGGGGGAAAAACCAGAAAGGAGGCGAAAGGCAGCTGGGAAGCGGGAGCAGCTCGCTCGGGAAGCGCCTTCCCGGCTCGGCGCTTCCCGGAGGTGAGGAGCCGCCRGCCCCAGGGACTCGCCGGGCTGCGGGCGGGCGCAGGCTCCACGCGCTCCTCCCCGGCTCTCCCCACGGCTCGCCGTGACGCTCTGCTTTCTGTGCTCATCCAGGCATCAAAACCAGAGCCTGGCCCTTTCCCGGCGGGAGAGCAGCCCAGCATCCAGGCGGCGAGGAGCAGCGACTGCCCCGGGTGCTCAGACCCCTCGCTGCATCCCGTCCCATCCCATCCTGYGGCACTGCCGGCTGCTTGGGCAGGTCCCTTCGCCCCCAGCACCCCAGTTTGGGCATGGTGCTGCACGGATAAACTCGCTGCCGGCCTCGGGCGCTGGCAGCACCCCGGGAACGCTGCCCAAAGCGGCACGGGGGCTCCCTGGGGCCGTCCCGGTGTTCCCATGCACCGGAAAGGGCTGTTTCCCCCCACAGGCTCCTGGCCATGGGCAGGGAGGCTCCGCAAAGCCTCCGGCATCTTCTTGCAAGACACAGGCTCCCAGTTGGGAAGCGGGCGCATTCCCCGCAGGAAGCCGAGCCGGGCTCGCACCCCGGCCAGCCGGCACAGCCCCCAAACACCCAGCGCCGCTCGAACTCGCATTCGCGACGCCGTCCGCGCGACGAGCGGGGGGGGCCCGAGCACCATGGGGCTGCCGGGAGCACACCAAAATGGGATGATTCCCACCCAAAAGGCCGCCCCGGGCGTAACGGCTCGGCGTCAGCCGAGCGCCGCGCGGAGACGAAGCGGGACGAGGAGGCGGCCGAGCTCCGGGCCCGTCCTGCCCCGATCGGGGGGCTCTGTGGCCTCGGCGCGGGCGGGAGGCGAGCCGACGGCGACGGCGGAGCCCGGGCAGATGGAGGGAGCAAGCGACGGCTTCGCAGGGGGCCCCGGGCTCGCCGGAGCCGCCGCCGTCTYGGCGAGCGACTTCGAATAACGGATTCACTCGAGAAAATCACCATCTGCTCCCGGGCAATTCGCGCCCGGAGGAAAAGGTGAACTGAAGGCAGCGGGGGCGCGAGCGGCCCGGCCCCGACGCCGAGAAGGGGGTGGCGCTTCGGGCGCCGTCCTCGGGCAGGAGAGGGCGGCTCGGGCCGAGCACGGCGCAGAAGGCAGGCGAGGCTGCGAGGGGCGAGGGCCCAGGCGCTCCAAGCGTCCCCGTTTTGGTAAATCCGGCAGGAAGATGAAATCTCACCAGATCCATTCTTTTCCCCCCCCTCTCCGTCTCTCTCAATTTCTAGTGCCTCCTGCTTCCAGCTGGGCTAGAAATCCCACAAAAACAGATGCTTCGATGCAGCACTTTAGTGCTTCGAACCCAGGAAGAAGCCAGACGTGAAGCATAAACGCCGCCGTTCCCAGCACTGGCCCCACCGGCCGCGCTGGGGTGGAGGCGCAGGGTCGCCTCCCCCGTCCTCGCCCTTAGCCTCGTCCCGGGAGCCCCCGTCCCCGCGCTGCCGCCAAGCCGGGGACGCACAGCAGGTCCTTCCCCAAACCAACGCTCACCGCTGAGGACCTAATTTGCAGCGCAAATTAGCTGGCTGAGTTTTGCGCTGTTGCAGTTGGGGGGAGGGAGAAATCCTGCCCCCAAGGGCCCAAAGTCCCAGGAGCCCTGGCGGGATGGGAGCATCCCCTCGGGGGGCCTTGACGCCTTGGAGAGCAGCTTTTGGGGACCCACCAGCGAGGCTCTGCGCCTCCCTCCTGCGACCCAAGGGCGCCTGTTGCACAGGTACAGGTGACAACGTGGCTCATCCCCAGTCTCTTCCTCCCTGCTGGACTTTACCCGGGCACGACCCTGCCTTCGGCACGTTGGAAACTCTACCCAAAATGACGTTGCTGTGCACGGCCTTGGCCAAGGCGGCCACCTCCGCCCAGCCTGAAGCCTGGCGCGCAGCCGGCGCATGTCCGCGCGCTACCGCCAGCTCCGTGGAGCTGAGCGAGGGCTAAAGGCTGGCGAAAGGGCAGCGCAGAGGCGCCCGGTACCCGCGCGAGCCTCGCGGCTCCTCTCTGGCACATTCACTGCCCCGCCGAGCCCAGACAAAAGCTCCCGCTCGGGTTTTGCATCCCGGCTGGAGGAGGCACGGCGCTTCCCCAAAGAGCTGCCGGTTTGCTCAAGCWGGGAAGGAAGAGAGAGAAAAATACTGCGACCCCGCGGCGGCGGGGGGGAGCAGCCCGGCACGGCCCCGAGCTGCGGCTTCGCCCCCCGGGCCGGGATTTGCCGGCCCCGCGGCAGCGGCGAGGGCAGCTCTCGAGCCGCGCGGCCAGCGAGGCGCCGGGCAGGGAGCAAAGCAGCCCGCTGCAAAGAGCCAGCGCCGCGGGAAAGCGCCCGGGGAGCAAACCCAGGCAGCCGCTCGAGCGCGCCTGCAGGAGGAGGAGGAGGAGGAGGAGGAGGAGGAGGAGGAGGGGGAGAGGCAGGGATGGCATGGCAGAAAGCGCAGATGAGCTGGCGATAGCGGGAGCGAGGCAGGAACGGGAAGGCGAGGCAGCGCGAGCGCGGGAGAGGGAGCGCAAATCTGTTGCCCAGGATGTGTGCTTTGCTGTCAGCCGGCTCTGATTAACGGGCTGCCTTCCAGCTCCGAACCGGCTGCGTTCCTGGCAAAAGCTCCGGGCCCCACGGCTTCCTGCCGGAGGAGTGGCTTGCCGAAAGGTTACATTTGCACAATGTGCCTCTGGAAAAGCGGTGCCAGAGGTTGCAGGCGGGGGAGCCGGGCGCGCGGGCGCGCAGGCAGCTCCATTCTGCGCTGCCTGTGTAATGGAAAAAACCCTCTGGGGGCCGCGCAGGAAAATATCAAGTTACGCTCCCCCAGCACAACGGCGGCTCCGACGGCCCCGCTGCTGGAGCCGGAGCGCCGGGCGAGGCGGCCGCGGGCGAGGGGCGGCGGGACGGGGCAGAGCCCGCGCAGGCAGGGAGAGGAGGCACGGGGAGAGGAGCGGGCAGGAGAGGAGATGGGGGATGGAGACGCGCGCCCCGAAAACCTCAACGCTGCTCCAGAGCAGCCCTAAACGGGGGGAGAAACATGCTCTGCCCACCCCACGCCATCGCCGTTTGCTGCGGGTCACCAAAATCCTCCTCGGCGTCGCCTGGCTCCGCAGCCGTGGGTTTGCGCTTGCAGTGATCGCGATCTCCTGTCCCTGCCRCCTTGGTGGGGAAAATTAAGGTTGTTTGGGGGAAATTTCCAAACCTGGCAAGGAAGAATTTCCTTCGATGGAGCCTTCAGTCTGAACCGGTGTGACTTCTCGTGCTTGGCACAGGCATGACTACATCCACATCCACACACGTGCGCGCGCGTCTTACCCTGAGTTTTCCCAGCCTCGCTCCCCCATAAATTTTGGTCTGGGAATATTAGTTTGTGTCTGGGAAGTCCAGCTCCTCRTGGACCTCTGAGCCCCACGAGCTGCTCTCTGCCCCGCCGGCATCCCCACAAAAGCTCTGGTCTCCCAGGCCATCGTCCCTCTTGCACCCAGAGCCAAGTCAAGGTGTGGGATTTTCCTTATTGGAGATACCCCGACCTGCCAAATATTCCCGTTCCCTCCTTCAGGGCCTCTTCCAAAGGAGCCCCATCTCCTGCAACGGAGGGTGCACGYGGACACTGCAGACGTCCTCCCTACGCTTTTTAACCGTTCTCATTACAGCCCTTGCAGCCGGGCAGCGAGTCTCTGCCAAACCCAGGGTGGAGGACAAGCCCCGGTGTCCTGTCCGGGAGGAAAGGACCGGCCTTTCCTAACTCTCCAAGTCTTGCCGGCCGAGATTTGGGGGAAGCCTGGCAGGGWGGTCCACAGGGGAACAAGGAGCCCAGTTCCCATTGAGTCCCCAGGGGATTTACCKGCCTCGGGCCTGACCCGCTCTGCTCCCAGCGGCCTCCGGCTGCTCACGGCCCAAACCAAAGCTCTGCTCTCTCCCCACGATGCAAAGCCGGAGCTGCTCCGCTGCGGGGACGGCTCTTACCGTGCCTGAGCCCGGGGCAGCCTACGAGCACAGCCCGGCGCTGGGGCCACCGCTCCCAGCTGCTCCTTCCGTGCGAGAGCATCCCAAGGGGGCACGGCCGCGGCTCGACGTCCCCCCGGGGGCAAGGGCTCCCGTTGCACCCCGAGCGGGTCCCCAGGCTCTGGAGGTGCTTTGCACGGCCATCTCCGGGGCCGCGATCACGCCAGCTAACGCTCGGGAGGTGCAAAGGTGGCCAAGTGGCCCCAAGACCCTCTGCAGAGCACGAGGTGCAGCAATCGGATGCGATGGCTCCAGGTGACAACAGGCTGTCCGGAGAGCTTTTGCCTTCCCCGGTTTTTATTGCATCCAAATCCACAGACTTTGCTCCCTTCACGCCATGAGGGAGGGAAGGAAGGAAGGAAGGAAGGAAGCAGGACAGCAGAAGAGAGGAAGGCGTTACTGAAGCGCTCCCAAGTGATACGGCGCCTGCCCTCCCCCAGTCACACCGCGGCCAGAACACAAATCCTTCCCTTGCCATCCACACTCGTGCCGTCCCTCCCAGCGCCGTGTGGCCGCCCAGCACCCGCCCCCTCGACTTCGACAAAATCCCGGCACAAAGAATCACCTTTTTGCCCCCAACCCGTGGCGGAAGGGGTCGGGCCAGCACGGGCAGCACCCACCGGCACCCCGGGGGGTCGGAGCCAGCTCGCTCCGCCGCGCAGCAGCTGACATTTTCCTTTTTTGTCTCCTTCGTTTCCTTGGTTTCAAGGTTTTTCTTCCTCATTGAGCCCCTAACTACATCCCGGGAGGATTCGCAGCTTCGGGGTGCTGGCAGGCTCGGAGCGGAATCGCAGCCGCCCCAGCCAGGCTGCTCTTCCCGGGTGCGGGACCCAACGGGGGCTGTTCCTTGTTTTTTTCCCCCCAAGTTTTCAAGTGATCTTGCGCTCGCCCTGGGCTGCTTTCCTGCTCCGGAGCCGGCCAGGCAGCAAGCCCTGCCACGCGCCAGCGCAGCGTCTCCAGCCCTGGTGCCCACCGCTCTGCCTGGGCGCGAATCCTCACCCACCGACGGCCCCGGCTTCCCCCTCTGTGTCGGTTTTCATTAGGATTTGGAGATAAGCTTCAAAACGAAGGCAGTGTTTTTAACCCGCAGCCCCCCCCACCTCTTCTCCAAGATACAAACCAGCCCCACGGCTGCCTGCGGCTCGCGAGGTCCCTGGGGGCTTCGGGAAACTATTTCAGGTAACAGAGAGGGGCTCGTAAAATAAAGTTCATCGCCCAGGCGGTGCTGGGGCGCGCAGGGAGCAGTGCCTGCCCGCGACAGCCACGACCTGCAGCAGGGAGCCACCGGGAAGAAAACGCTCATCCCTCATCTTTCTTCGCCCTGCGCCTTTTTTATGGCGATATCCCAGTTGCACTGGGGAAGGCCCTGGCAGAAGGAGACAACTCAGCGTCTACCAGCAGCTCCCCTGAGATATATCAAGGGCTTGGAGAAATGATTTTTAGTAATGGGTGGCATGTACGTGAATACAAACCAAGGACTAGCTCAGCCCACCTGGATTTTATTCCTGCCATTGGCCTAGGGATGACCGTCAACAAGTTGTTTCCCTTCTCCGTGTCTGAATTTCCTCTCCTGCTTTGTCTCCCGCGATCAGCCTTTTTTTAAGCCCCGCTCTGGGGCAGCCTTGAGGTTCCCAAGCCGTGGGCACCCCCCTTGCATCGGAAGGGACCCCGGAGTCCCGGCTCGGCAGCCTGCTCGGCACAGCAGGAACCTGCCCCTCTTGCAAAAGGCAACGTGAGGGTTAAGCTTGCAGCCGGCCTCCCTCCGCTGTCAAACAGCGAGATCCTCCGCCGGCCCAAAGCCCCGAGCCAGACTCCATCCTTCGGGCATCAGGGGCGGCGAGCGTGCACCGCGACGGCAAAGCCGGCAAAGCCGCCTCGCCTCCCCCAGCGACCCGGCACGGCGGCCTCTGCAGCTCCACCGCCCCCCTGGTTGCATTTGGGCAGCTTAAAAACAACAGGAAAAGCCCAAAGCAGGCAGAGCCGAAGGGCCGGCCATGCCGAGCCCCAGAGCCGTGCCAGCTCCGGGCGAACACCTGGTCCCGGCGGGGACGGCATCCCAGCAGCGCGCTCGGAACGCCATGGCAGGGCGTCCGGCCGCTGGGCGATAGCAGAGCGAGAGGGAGCTACCGCAGCCAGACACAAACAAACACCCCGCATCTCCTTCTGCCACCTCCAGCACCAAAAGGCAGCGGCTGCCAGCCGCGGAGAGCTGGCACCAAACCTCCCGAAAGGCGCGTGCACAAGAGCCACTCTGAGCGTCCTGGGGGCGACGCAACCCATCAGCGGGCCCTAAGCCCTCGGCATCGCTCGCCAACGCCTGCCGGCTTTGAGCCCGCAAGCCGCTGAGCTGCCTCGCGGCTAATTTTTACGGCAAAGCGCTGAATATCCAAACCAGCTGCAGTTAGCTTCCATCAAAAACAGCTCCTTGCCTGTCCCTCGGCACTGCCTTTCCCACCGAGCCAGGGCTGGGGAGATACTTGCTCTGGCTAAGTCTCGGGGACCTTGAGGGAGAGGAGAAACCCTCCGAGGAGAAGGATGCCGGGGTAACACCGAGACCTGATGGCAGCAGCCTTGCTCCAAAATGACCCGGATGTTTGGAGGCGGCAAACTGAGATGCCCCAGGCAAACCCCGCTGCTCTCAGCCAAAGAGGCCAAGCTCTGCAGAAGATCCCCACGAAGGTTCAGTCCTGCTAAAGACATATCACTGGAGGTGGAGCGGCACCGCTTGCTGGGAACAAGGAGAGGAACACAAACGGCAGCAATTTGCACCCCTCATGGCAGCATCTCAGTGCAGGTCAAAGCCAGGAGCTGCTCTGGGAAAGGAGCAAGGCAGAGGGACGGAGACGCGGCTGATCCCGGGCTGCAGCGCGGCAGCTGCTTCGCGCCCGCCCGGCTCAGCGCGTTGGGCCACGCCGAAGAGCCCTGCGTCCCGCTCACAGCGCAGACCCGCGGGCACCCTCCTCGCACGCAGAGCAAGGCGCCGCGGGGCCGGCGGCGCTGGGGAGGCAGGGCCGCTGCCGCTGCCTCCCGCGATGCTCGCCGTGCGCGGCGCAGGACGGCGGTGCGGCCTGGTTCCGCCGCCCTTCCCAGCAAATCCGGCCCTGGAGCATAACGGGAACCTGCGTTTGAAGCAGGAGCCAGGACTGGGGACAGCAGGGGCAATTTTTTTCATGTATTAAGTGCCTCCAGTGCAGACCAGATATTTTAAAGAGCTCGGCTCCCAGAAACCTTTGCCGTAACACCCGTTGCCAGATCATGCAAATCCCAATCCCGAAGCACAGCCAAGACACCCAGCTCTTTGGGGAATAAGATCCGGCTGGAGCGCTCAGCAAGCACCGATACACACAGCATGGTGGCGTTTGGGAACAAGTCTGTCGCACCCGGGAGCTGCTGGGCCCTCTGGCCTCATCCTGCATTCGCTGCCTTCCTTGAGGCCGAGCCTGTCTCAAGGATGAGGCTGTTCCCTGCCTTTTCCCAACCAGGTTTCCAACCGTAACAAAAACCATCAAGTCCATGGAGCACTCACTCGTGGACAGTGGAGGTCTGGCTGGTTGCATGGGGCTGGCTTTCGTCCTCGTTTCCAGCTGCTAAATTGCATTATAGACAGTTAAAAATACATCGCATACTTTCCTAATGCGACTTTTCCGTGGTAAGCAAGCAGCACGGTCACCACCGCGACGCGGGGCCGCGGCACGCCGGGCTGCGAGGTTGCGGAGCGGACGGCGGGAGAGGCGCTCACGGAGCCCGCGCATGGCCGAGCGAGCTGCTCTGCTGCTGCGGGTGCCCCGTGCCGCGCGAAAGCTGGGCTCCACCGCGCCGTGGCCGTGGGAGACTGGCCAAAGGAGTTCGCCGCCTCTTGCCTCAGTTTCCCCGGCTGTAAAACAGGCTTTAGGATCCTTCCTGTGATGAGATTTGACAGGGACTGAAAACAAAGAACTTGGCTGAGCTGTATGGAAAAAGGGCCTTTCGCGCAGGGATCAGGGGTTAACAGAAGTCCAGAATCAAGCCAGAAACGATCTGTTTATAGCATTATAACGGAAGAGCCTAATTCCACGGGGCGTAATTGCAAGTGGCCACGCTGCATCCCTGCAGCTACCCGCGGAGGCCGGCCGGAGCCCGGCTCGCAGGCACGGGGCCGTTTCGGGGTGGCGGAGCTCAGCCCCGCGGCAGCAGCAGCGTTGCTGCAAGCCACACGGCAGCTCAGCCAGCTCAGCCCTCGGAGCGGCGCTGCCTACGCCACCGAGGTTTGCTGTGGGTGGATGGCTGGAAAACCATCTCTTCTTGGTTTGCAATGCAGCTAAGTGCTCAAGCACGCAAGGATGGGTTCCCTCGCGGCCGGGAGAAATCCTTGCCCCAGCAAGTATTCAACCACCGTTTAGAGGTTTGCGGCACAGAGGCTGCTCCTGAGCGGAGCCGCCAGCTCGCTCGAGGCGGCGTGGCGGCGATTGCAAAATGACGGCGGGGCCCGGGCCGGGCGAGGAGGGCGCTGCCGAGCGGAGGGCAGAGTGCCGGCTCCCCGGGCAGAGCTCCTGGCTCAGTCGCCTTCTCCCTAGCCAGGGGCTCGGGCACGGAGGAGCTGTGGCAGCTCCCGCGCATCCCCGGAGCCGGCGGCCGTGCAGCCGCTTTGCTGGGGAGGCATCGCCCAGAGTCCGTCCTGGTGCAACAGCAACGGCACTAGGGGGTGGCAGGAGCGCCGCGATGCCAGCGCCAGCGGGGTGCTCCGGCCCTGCAGCCAAGCACGCGGGACGGGGAGCGCAGAGGCGGTCGCTGGCGGACGGAGCTGCAGAGCCCCGCTGCGGAGCAGCACCCTCYGGCTGCCCGGGGTCCCGGCATGACCATGCCTGGGAGCCCCGACCCCCACCTTAAACCAAACTCGTGACTTCTTCCGATGAGGAGCCCTGAGATAGACGTGGCCACCCGCAGCTCCCTGCTGATCGGGACACCTCGCCAGGCGGCCACGGCACCTGGGAACGACGGTGCGAAGAGCATCTGCGAAGAGCATCCCGCTGCCGGGACGAGGTCGCGTCCACGCTGGACCACGCCGGGCAGGCATCTCCTGCACCGCTGTGGCAAGGGGCTGCCGTGGCCCCGGTGAGGGGTCCCGCGGCACAGGGAGGAGCCCAGTGGCCCAGAGCCGCAGGGCACCGCGTGCCCCGGGCGAGGGGCTCGGCAGCCGGGGGGACGTCGGCTGAGAAACGCTGAGCCCAGGCAGGGAGAGGACCAGGGCGAGGAAGGAGTTAAGCCCCCGGCACCGGCAGCCCCCCTCCCCTTGCTTCTCTGCTAACTTTGGGAGGAAGGGAATAGCATAAAGGTAAGAGTGGAGGAAGGAGAGAGAGGAGACAGATGAGAAAAGGAGAGAGAGAGGGAGAGCGAGGGAAGGAGGAACAGACGGCAGAGAGGGAGAGCGCGTGGGGGGGAAGATGCTGACGCTTCTCCTCTCTCTCTGCGAGAGACAGATAGAGGGGAGCAATAAAAAAAAAAAAAAAAAAAAGGCAGAGACCAAGGGAACATGGGAGAGGGAGAAGGAAGGAGCCCGAGCGAGGGAGCATGTGTGAAAGTCACAGTGAGAGAAGGGGCCTCTTTGATTCCCGGTGCCTCATACCAGACAGTGTCTAGACTGCAGCAATTATTGTCAGCGCAGAACACCCAGGCATTGCCATTTCAGCTGAAAGGGAGCTTAACAAAGAGCGAGAAAGAGGGAAGAAAAAAAACACCCTGCCAGCAGAGAGCCGGTCTCCCTTCCAGCGCGAGGGGCTCTTCGGAGGGCCCTCCGCCGCCCCTCGCCCCCGGCAAGCGCCCGCCCCACGCGCCCTCCGCGGCGGGGGGGACGCGCCTTGGAGCCAACCTGCAGAGGAGGTTGCGGCCGAGGCAGGCGGTGGCCGGTCCTGCGAAAGAGCTGCCCCCCCCCCCCAAAAAAAAAAAGGTCGAAGCCGACCCGGCGGAGGGGACACGAAACGCACAGCRATAACGCAGGGCACCTTCCTCCTGCTTCGGGACCACGAAGCCCCCCGGTCCGATGGGGAAAGCTCTTTAGCTCCATTGGGTTTGAGGAAACGAATGGAGGTCGTTCCTGCAAAGTCGCGGGAAAAAGCATTCCCTCTCTCTGCCTCTCCCTTCCCTTGTCCGTGCTGCCTCCCCGCTGCTCTCGGAGGAGTTGCCAGACCCTCTCCCCTCTCAGGCCCTTTGCCCTCTGAGGGGCTGTTCTGCCTTCGGAGGTCTGGGATGGGGTCGAGCCTCCCAGGAGGGAATTAAAGCCAAGAACTGGCCCAGAGTCAGGAATTCCTCCCTTCCGCTGGAAATGCCCGCGCCGTGCCCACCCCGGCTCCCCCGGTGAGAACCAGGCCCGAATACCTTGGAGGGGAAGAGGTCACGAGAAAAGCTCATGCGCCCCGTCGCTGCCGCACGCACGATGCCGGGCCCGCGGGAGCAGAAACCGGCACCCAGGAGCCGGCTAAAACCCACGGCGGGTGCAAAACAGCTCGAGGGGAGCCAGGCACTCGGAGGAGAGCCCCACCAGTGGTTACAACCTGGACAAACCATGCCAGGGCCTGGAAATCCCCTATGCCGAAAGCAGTGGGAGGCTGGGAAAGCCCCACGCGGGTGAAGGGTCTTGCACGCCTGCCCTGTTCTTCCCTTCCCTAGGGCACGGCGCCGCTGGAAACGCGGCCTGGGCATGGCACACCTCCGGCTGAGCTGCTGAGGCCGTTCTTGCGCGAGCAGATGGCCCCCAGCCCTTGGTTTTGAGAGTCACCGCCGTCCGTGGGGCTGCCCTGGAGATGAACGCCCTCAAGGGCATCCCCCAGCTCCAGAGCTTCGTCTTAAGACGTAGGTGGAAGGAGCCACCAGCTGGGCGAGCAGCACGGCCAAAATGACCTCCTCCGCGGCTGGCCCGGGGCAGGGCGCGAGGGCGACGGCACCTTCGCGCCAGTCCCCGCGGACGCCCCGGCGAGCCTGCTGGGGAAAAGCAGCCGAGCTCTTAAGTCGCAGGAGCATGGCTCAGGTTTAATTAGCACTTTTAATGATGAGAAAGGAGGCACGAGGGAATACCCAGCGCGTTGCACRTGTTTTCCTGCCTAGCGATCCCGGCAGGCGACGCAGAGAGCCGGAGCGGGAGGTGGCAGCGGTGAAGTCAGYGTGTGGCCGATGACCACGCCGGGGAGTGCGCAGCAGCCCAAGAGGCTCTCTGGGCTCCAGCGTGCTCAGCTGGGGTGGGGGGACGTTGCTCGGTGGCCTTGAACAGGGCACTCAGCAAGTCCCACCTGGACCCTCAGAGCAGAAGCACCTTCTGTCGAAAGGTTTTATTGCTAAAACCCCCAAACGGACCGAGCTCTCTGCCAGGGCGGGATGCAGTTTGAGAGGTGCCAGATCCCCGGTGCAAACCAAAGCTGTCTCAGCTGAACGTTTTTTCATTGTCATCTATCTGTATTTTTGGAGAAAGAACCCTTCTCTGACCAGGCCTCGTCATGTTTGGTAAAGTGAAGACTCCTCCTTTGAGTACACGGCACTGATGCTGTTGGGTGGATAAAATCAGTCTCATGCAGGATCTGGCCACTGTGGCAGATCAGAGGAGGCAACGGTAGAAGTCCCACAAAGGGCTGTGATGGCAAAACGGSGAGACACTCGAGCCCCTGGCATGTTTTATTTTAACCAGCCATGGTCCTTTCTGCTGGAGACAACGTTGTTTCTCAGTGCAGGRCTCCCCGAGTGAGGAGTTGCAGGAGGAAAGCGCTGGCTCTCCTGTCTGCTTGCGTCCTCTCCAGGTGCCCTCCCGTGGTGGGTGCCCTCCCCTCCTGACCCGCTGTGGTGCCAAGCTCCCTCGCAAGCTGTCATGGCCTTCACCAAACCGCCCGCTGGGGCTGGCTCAGCGACCCGGCCGCAGGCATCTTCTGCGGTTTGGGGATGGAGCCTCCAGCTCCCAGTTGCTCTCTGTCTAAGCCACGGACCCGGCCCTGGCAGAGCTTTGCTCTGCGGCCCTGAAGCACAGGGATCCTCATTGTCAGATACTCTGGAGCTGCTCGAAAGTGGAAAACCAGCCCGGGGGGGTCCCTTCGGCACTGCCAGCACTGGAGCAGGCTTCTCYGTCCCTGGATGAATCACAGCCTACTGTTCCCCCAACTATTGCACAACCCCATGCAAGCAACTCTGGCATCCCTTCTGTTGGTCATTCAAGGACAAAACGATGAAGACAACCGAGAAGAGATGAGGGAAGAGCACTGAAAGCCTTCAGAGCTTGTAACAGCCTGGGGGAGTCCACAYGGACTCAGCAACTCGCAGGCCTCTYGGCCAGAGCGGAGAGAGCCGGCTCCCGGCCCGCCGTGCCCAGCCTCGGCAGCGCGGCCGGGGAAGTAGGTCAAGCCCAGGAGAGCGGCAGAAGAAAGCTCAGAGAAGGAGGATTTTTTACCAAGGAAGACAAGACGTCTTACGAAAGGACCCAGGGCTTGTAACACTTCGCACTGATGTTCCAGCAGTGACAGGCCCTGAGTTTACAAGCAAGTGTGGGTGCTACAATAACATAAATACTCRATATGTAGGGGTGTTGGCAGTTTTTCACCTTGTGAGCATGGCCAAAACATGTTCAGCAGTCAAGGGGAGCTTTCTGCCAACTTCCATCGACCCTGGGCTGGGCCAAGAGCAACCAAGACCTGAAACGTGAACCGTCAGGGCTGCAAAGCCGCTAGCTCATACTGCATGCCTGCGGGGCTCCTGGGTTTGGGCAAAGCGTTGGTTCCCTGAAGACCTGCCGGGCTTTGAAACTACTGATCCAGAGCTTTATATCTCAGACCAAACACAACAAGGTAATGCAATGCAAACGCCACCGCGACATCCCCGCAGCGTGTTRCCAGACTCCCACCTAGTCCTTGTCAAGCGATGAAAGAAGTAAGACCTTGCTTTCTCCTCCGTGTGCTCTCCAGCAGCCCATCAACGGAGAATTTCCCTGCCTCCAACGGCCTGACCTGCCTTCCAGAGCAATTTGGGGAGCCCCCTTTCCCCACGGTACCCCAGCAAGCCCCCCKCACGGCAGAGACCTGGGGCACCATCGCCGGCGAGGGCAGCGCCGGAGCTGTCAGCGCATGCCTCGCGTCAGGGCCCCGAACCGACCCACGGTTCCTCTCCATGTCTCTGAAACGGCCCCACGGGGGGGGGGGGAGAGGAGGGATACGGGAAGCAGCCGGCTGCGGGGGTTACGTGTCCTCCGGGCTGGGAGCAACAGGCCGGGAGCAAAACGGGCCCCGTCCTGCTCCTCCCGCTGCGCCCGGGGGCCTCTCCGGCCGGGCCCCGGCGGCGGGCGCCGCTCTGCCTCCRGCTCCGGGGCCAGGGACGGGATGGGCAGCGGGGGCAGCGCAGCTGGTGGGACCTCGGCATACCTGCGCCTCGCCACGGCCACCTCTTGCCTCCGCAAAGCCGCGTGGCACTGCCAACGGCTCGTCCGCCCGCTCCTCCCCGCTCCCCTCCCCGCCCCGGCTTTTGGGTTTTTTTTTCTCCTCTCCTTTCCTTCCTTTCTTCTTCCTGGGTTAAAAATAATCAAGTTTCTGGGAAGCAGCAGCTCCTGCTGCGCCTGCCTCCCTGCCCTCAGCCCGGGAGACTAGCTCGGCGCTGGGGCTCGGCTCCAGCGCCTCCTCTCCGCTCCCTCCTTCCTCCTCCCCACCCCCTACAGGGATCTGACTAATATGCCGGGGCTCTGCTTGCCAGCTCAGCTGGAAAGGAATTTAACCATTGCGCGGCCCCCACGGCAGAGCCGGGAGCCGAGACCTCCCCGGGCGAGCGGCAGCCCTTCCTCCGTGGCGGCGGCCCCCGCCGAGGCTCCCCCGCCGGAGGGTGCCCRGAGGAGGCAGGAGCACCGCGCCGGCACCAGCCCTGGCAGCAATACGCCGTGGGGCCGGGGCGGGACGTGCCCTGCTTTGCTGTAGGTAAGGCAAGGCAAAATCCGGCGTGCAACTCGCCACAGGCCTCAGCCGAGGGTGGGAGCCCGAGGGGTCGCGGCGCAGCCGGCCGCTCCGGCGCCTCCGCTCCCGAACGGGCCGGCGAGCCCCGGGCCCGGCAAGCCGCGGCTCCGAGCTGCTGCAGTGCAGCGCTGGCAGGAGCAAAGGGCCCTCGGCCGAGAGTGCCGGCTTTCTCCCTGAGCGCGGCGCGCAGGGAGCGGCGAGCAAAGGCAGCGCGGTGCCCGGGCGGAAAGCACACGGCGACGCGCAGGGGGAAAGCTCCCCTGGCCCCAAAGGCAAAGCTACTTGCTGAAAAAGCGGGTGTTTACGCGGCCCCCTCCGCTCTCCTCCCTTGCCATCGCAGCGCCCGAGCACAAGCCGACGTAGCTTCGCAGCCGCGCAGCGAGCGAGGGGAGCCTGAGCCGCGTGCGAGAGCAGCACAGCCCCAGCGCGAAGCCTTGACCGAGGTTATCCCACAAAGTCTGTGGCGGAGGCAAGAGCTGACCCCCTCGAAGGCCGCAGCGTGACGGTGTGTTGCAACACCTCCCTGCTCCCGGGAAAACTCTCCTTGAAATCTCCTGGCCGTTGCAGAAGGACTTCGAGGCCAGAACACATATCCTCAGCCCCAAGCTTGGCCACGAGGCGCCGGCTCTGCTGCCGCTAACCCGCTCGCTCGGGCTGACACGGCSGGGCTGCTCTAACGCCAGGGCACAAACCATCCCGCAGGAGGACGCTACCTTGGCCGGACACCGCTGCCGAGCAGGGCGAGCTGTAAGTCCGTCCCCTCTGGAGACGGGGCTGTGGAGGAGGAAAGGGCACAGGACACAAGGCAGGGACCCAGGAAGCCCCCTTGGGTGCTGGGATGCCCTTCAGAGTGGGCTCCAGCATACGCCGGGGCACGTGTGGTGCATTGAGGAGAAGCAACCTGACAGAGGAAGATGTCTCCTCTCCCTGCCCTCCCTTAAATGGCAGTTCTGCTGTAAAACACGGTAGGCTGGAGCTCCCGGTTTGTTTTCRCCGCAGGCCCCAAGAGCGGCTCAGCCCGGGATTGCAGAGTCAAGCTGGGCTCCTTCTCCCTGACACAGCATTGCCGGCGACGAAGCTTTCTGCAGCCCAAATTCTGCTGGTGCTCACGTCTCTGCAGAGCCGCTGCCCCCCAGGCTCGGCGGCTGCAGGGAGCCGGGGCGCCGCACGCCGCCTCCCCGTGACTCACGAGAGGGGAAGAGAAAAAGAGCGCAGCTCGCTCCCGCCCCGGCTTTCCGCGCACCGGGAAAACGACTCGGTGCCGGCGCCGGACACTAGCGGCAGGGGAGCAAGGACAAGCCCTTCTCAGCCCCGCGCGAGTAGCCAGCGGGGGGCAGGTTCCCCTCTCACTCCCGGAGTCCCGATTCAGGATGGGGAAACGCGTGTCTGGGAGCAAACCGCTCCCTCGGCCGCTCCATGGAAACGGGGGTGCACGGGCGGGTGGGGGCAGCAGGACGGACCCAGGCGGGGGGTGCGGGGGTGATTGGGGGGTGCGTGCAACGCCCACGAGCCTCGCTGCGCACCAGGGGATGCACAGCCAGAGGCTGCCAAGCCTGCGCCGGCCCCCGAGGGACCGCGGGTAAAAGGAGCAATAGCAGCAGGACGCGGCCAGGCTCCGCGCGATCCCGAGCAAGCAAGCTCCCTTTTGCCCTTCGATCCCAAATTCCCCGGCGCCTTGGGGCACCCGCTGCCTTGCTGCTCCCCTCCGCCCCCCGCGCTGCCCCTCGGGCCCCTCGGCAGAAACGTCGGCAGCCAGGAAATGCTGGCAGAGGCAAAACGGGTTGAGAAACATCCAGGCAGCAGGATGAGACGCGAGCCAGCGCAAGCAGGACGTGACTAGGGGTGACGGGGACGGACGATGGGTGCCGCGAGGCAGCGGCTGCTTTCCCGCAGCGGTACCCRGGGCCCATCCTGTTGCCCCACCGGAGCCGTGCCCACAGCCCACCCCACTGGTCCTGTCGGCATGGAAAAGCTGGCTTTTCCCTGTGTTTTTTCAGCACACGCTTGATGGCGGCGGGGGGAGGTTTGGGGAGGAGGAGGGTTCAGGCACTAGCTAGGCTTTCCACTCTTCTCCCCTACCTCTGCCTCAGACCAGCTGTTTTAGCACTGCAGGAAAGGAAGAGAAGAAAGGACGGGATGAAGGAATAGAAGGAGAGAAGAAAAGGAAGGAGAAATGATTTTTTTCCCCACTAAAAAAGACACCAAAAGCAGCTATGCTTTGTTTTTCCACCGCTTCTCCTGGCTTTGGCTGGGTGTTCCCAAGGCGCTGGCCCCTTTGCACAGCTGCTGTCCTCACCGCGGCTCCCATCCCCTTTTCCCAGTCCCCTCGTGCCGCCGTCCCCATCGATGGGGACTCCAGCACACCCTCAGGTTTCCGAGCTCTAACACCACCAGAGCACTTGCAAGAGCCCCCCAAGAAATGACCTGCTCCGGGGGAGACAGCCTATTACAAGGCACGAGGGGTCAAGCGAATAAACCCTCAGCTCCACCAAAATGCATTAAAAATCATGGCAGGACCCCAGCGGGCAAGAATCCACGTAGTCTCATTGGCTTTGTGGCCGTTCACCCATCAATCTCGGCGCCAGCTCACCCTTCAGGGCTCACGGAGGAATCGGAGTCACGCTGATGCCTCGAGCAAGGGGGACCCGCCACTTTTCTCCCTCCCTTTTTGCACCACCATTAGGAACATTAACTGAGGTCCTGGAGGTGCCCAGCGCACCAAGGCTGCCCCGCACGGCTGCAGGGCACGGGGTGGGTTTGCAGAGGGGGGATTTCCCCCAGCGAGATGGGGGCACATGGTGGGAGGTGTAAGTCACTTCTCCTTCTTAGGGCAACAGCTCACACTAGCGTCACAGACCACCAGTGCTCAGCAAACCGCTCTGCTTCGCTGTGCAAGAGCCCCAAAGAATCAGCATGAGACGCCCGACCCGCCCGGAAGGAGCATGAGCACAGCGAGGAAGGGCCAAGCGACGGGAGCCGAGCTCCCCAAAGGCACTCGGGAGCAGCTGGAGAGCTACGCTTGCTTCCCGAGGACGCTGATGTTGCAATCAAAATATTCCTTGCTCTTTCTCTGCTCCTTCCCCCTCGCTGCTCCCCGGCGACCTCCGTGACAGCAGAGCGACGCTCCACCAAACCCAGCACATCCGTGAGCTGGGCAGGAAGGACTGGCGCCAGCCCACACCCGGAGCGTGCTCCAGCGCCAGCCCCACGAGCCGTACGGCATGGCCACACAGCATTTGTCTCCCAGGAGGGGCTGGAGGCTGCTCCAAAGAAAAGGAGAGAGTGGGGAGAGGGAAACGAGCAGCTCTGTGTTACATCTTTCCAGAGGGTCTTGCATCCTAAGCTCAGGTTTTGTTTTCTGCCCTTCCCACCACTCAGGGCACAATGTTCCCAACAGCAAAGGCAGCACGCAGGGGTTTTACGTTCATTAGCAGCAATCAGCTCTGCGCTGGTTTAGCACCCGTCCAACCAAGGAGTTCAACTCGATTTCCAACCACTGACTGCACCCAGATTCACCAACCATCCCTCCACATGGGGAATTACTTTCCCCACAAGAAGAGAAACAGAGCAACAAGGAGATGGATCCAGAAGTCATTGCTCACACGACATGTCCAGTAGAGCTCAAAGCCAGCTCAGCTGCCTCCTTGCCATGGTGTGGGACAACGGGGAGACTCACTGCCTCCTGCCCTGCACCTGCGGTGGTGAGATGTCTGCCTGCCTTGGGGCAGAGCCCAGGATGCCCCGGCCTTCTACAACCCTTTCTAGCCCCGTGCTCCCCAAGTCTCCCATTTCCCTCCCTGCGTCCACCCCAATGACAAACAGCGTCCAGTCTTTCCCCACCCCAGATTGCCAAAGAACGTGGGTTGGGGCTTGCCTGGTACACGGGCAAGGCATTCCAGAGCCACTTGGATGGAGCAAACATCCACCACCTGCAACTGCATGTCCTGGATATGAGCAAGAGGATTCCACATGCCTAAGGGAAGATGCATGGTGGAGAAGACCCCATTATGCAGATAGCTCTGATGCTGGCCCGTGGACTTCCATTCACAGCTCAAATACAACTAGATTTTTTTCTCTCTTTGAACTAATGGTGGAACTGCCCTCCACCCCCATGCAAAGACCCCTGTGACGATGGGGAGCAAAATCTCAAGGGCTCTAGGATGCTCCAGCTCTGTTTTTCCATYTCTCCGTGCAGGCAGGGATATCATGCTGCAGGTCAGCAAAGCACAAAGACACGCTCCCAGGGGAAAGAAAGCTCCAAAGCTTGGGAAGGAGAAATGAGAGCACAGAACTGTAGTTTAGCCTGAGGACCAGGAGATCCTCCTCGCGACATATCTCTGGACCCAGGAACAGGCATTCACATGGCAGCAACCTCCTGAAACATCACAATCGCTCTCCAGGCAATGTGGTATCTCAAAGACAGGGCAAAAACTTTCTTCTCCTTCCCCAATCTGCCTCCATTCCCCAGAACACATGGGGTGCCTTTCCATGGCCAACTCCAACCATGGCATGGAGGTACCAGCTTTGGGGCTGTAAGGAGGACTTGGCACCGTGCTCCACTCACTCAGTCTCTGACATGCTTCTCAGAGCTGAGGGGGTTCATGTTTGTCTGGTTTTAGAGGAATAGTAAATTTACCAAAAATTGGGAGATTCAGAAAGGATGAATCATTCAGAAATTGAGGGTGAAGTTGAAAAATAGTTTGGAATAAAAAAATATACTGTGTTGGGGAGGGGARAAGGTTTTGAAGATGTCAAACCATCTCCCTCCATCGCTCGTATGAAGAATTGTTTTATTTGGGCATTTTCTAGAAGAACCTTTTTAATTCAAAACAAATCTTTTTTTTGCAGTTCAGAAAATGATCTCAATGTAAAAGAAGAGGTCTAAAAAAATAAGTTAAGCAACCCCCAAACTAAACAAAACAAAACATTTCAGGCCAAATCAAACATTCTGGCTTGACCTAAAAAAAAATTTGCACTGTTATGGGGTATTTTGGCTTTTTTTTTTTCATTTTGCCAGAACCTCTTGCCTAAATCCCTGCTTCAGATTGACCTGCTCCAATTTCCAGATCCAAGATGTTCTCTTTGGGCACCAGCCAACRCTCTCCATTCATTTTCCCAGCAACRATGGTCCTCCATCAATGGACCAGATCCACCAGACTATCTCCTCCAAGAGAGACCAACGCATCGGTTCTCCTTGCTCACRGACCTCTGAGCGTCTCCTGTTCCTCCTTCAGAGGATCCTCACCTGACCTCGAAGCCCTGGTTAATGGAAGAGACTTAARCTTCTTCATTCCTCTAGTGCTGGGTCATCTCCAATAGTGCCACCACCAATTCAGCAATGGAGGAACCTCCTCTGGGGAAGGAAAAGGGAGTTTCTCCTCCCGAGACTCGCTCTCCAACTGGACACAACCTCCTCCTTCCCACCACCCGAGGCCCCAATCTCTGCACCCTGCTATGCGGGCCAGGTGGCATTAAAGCCCGAATGCCAAGCTCATGATGTGAAAACAGAGGGTCGCCTCCTTATTGTCTCCATGGCCAAGAAGGGGAAAGTGGGTCAGCACCCAAAAGAGGCARGTTTCCACCACCGCGAGGGGAGGGCTGGGTGCAGGGGGGTGGGGTTAGACAAAGAGATGCCGGGCGGCATTTTGCAGCCCCCCGCTCCTCGCTGCAGAATCGATCGGCAGCAGGGCCGTGCCCTCCGACCCAAGGCAAAGAGGTGAAACCCCGGGAAAGTAGCAAACAAGTCGAGGCATAAATACGGCACAAACCCACAGCACTTCATTGTGGTTCGTTATCTCTGGTTAGACTGGAGACGGTAGAGCCGGCTTTGAGAAGAGCAGAAATATCAGCAATTAAAGATATGCCGTGTCAAAAAAACTCTAAACTGATTAAAGTTGAAGGCTCCGTTTTCTTCTTTTCATCAGAGAACGGAATCAAAACCTGCCTGGAAAGACGCGCTCCCCCCGTTCCCAGCGCTCCGAAGGCAGTGCCTGCATCCGTCCTGCTGTGTCCCTGCATTTTAATTACCACCTTATTAATATTCATGAGGCTAAGCACTCAAGGGGGATTGCAGTCTGTCATTCTCTCTCTCTTTCTCTCTCCCCCCACCTCTCCCTCTCTCTCTCGGCTGAATCTGTGTTTTTTTTTTCCCTTCCCAACAGTTGGCGTGCTGCAGATCCGTACGCGGCCGCGTGTGCACGCCGAACCGAAGGCGCTGCGCGTGCAAGGGGCTGCGCCGCGGGCAGGCTGCGCGCCTCTCGCCCGCGTGCCCGGCGCAGCGAGGTTTGCAGGGGTGGGCACGGGATCGCCCCGACGGCGTGCAGGAGCCCCGGCGCCCAGAGACACAGCTTACATGCCTCGGGTGCAGCTCCGGTTTGGAGCGAGCATGTGTGCACGCATATGGGACTCCCGTGCATTCGGTGCGTGACACCGGCACATAAGCGGAGAGGCCCCGTGTCTAACGGGAGAGTTTGCACGGATGCAAGCAGGCTGAAGGAGGYGAAAGCACCCCATGACCCTGCCGCCCGGCATGGCCAACGGGCCACCGCGCCCTTGGTGAAACCATGAGGTGAAGTCGAACCTACTGGTCTTGGGTGCACCCAGCAAGGGGTCTGCCTGGGGTGCTGCTGCATGGGCAAATTCGGTCTCACTTGTTCACTTTGAGCTGTGGGATGTGGACTGATCCCCCCATCGCCCCCCACTGCTCACAGCCACCAGGCGCAGAGCRGACCCGTGCAACCGCGGCACCATGCTCTGCAACCAAACCAAGGTCCCAACTTTCCCCAGCACCTTCCCTCTTAGCTTGCAACACCCAAAGCACCGGTAAGAGCCAAAAGAGCTGTTGAGGACGGATCCGGCAGCCCGGAGMGCTGCCTCACCATCCCTGCCCTCGTGCCCCCTGCACCAACCACCTGCGAGAAACCTGTCAAGAGACACTCCAACTCCGCGACTCCCCGACGCCCCACTTGCTCAGCTCCACAAATATTTGAATTAAGGTCCCCTGGGGAGTCGCAGTCACAGAGTAACTGATTTCTCCTCCTTCATTATATCTCTGTGTAATTTACCGAGGGACGGCGGCGTGTGCCTCCGTGAGAGCGAATTCCCAGCAGGACTCCCGAGAGCTCACAAATCAGGCAAAGGCAAGGCATTAGAATATGAAAGGTGAGGCTGGCGCTGGGGAGAGGAACCTCGTCGAGACTCATCTCTCACTCTCTCCCCGGCTCTGGCAGCCCAGAATTACGTTTTATTTCCGCCCGCTGCCTCCGGCGGGTTGCGTTCTCATGCAAGCAGCCAGGCGCTGGGCTGGTGATGGCCCATGGGCTCCATCCCTGGCTCCGTGCTTGGAGAAGTGCCATTGCGCCTGCGCCCTTCTTGGCTAGAAGAAGCGGAAGAGGGTTGTCTCCCTCTTGGTGGTGTCTCAAGAGCCAGAGATGCCAAGAGCCCAAAGGGACCTGATTTGGCAAAGGCCAGTAGGTTTCCAAGTGAAACGGTGTCACCTGGCAAAGACCCCTGCCCTAAAAGCCAACTTCATTTCACCTAGATAAGGAGCATGTGCCTCAGTTTCCACATCTGTAAAAGAGAATAATCAAACCTTCCATGTACTAGTTTAAGACACCCGACATTTTAGATGGTCTATAAAAGCCTACCCATATTATGGATCAGTCTGTGTTGCATCTCTGCCAAGGAGGAGCCGGAGGACAAGCTTACCAGCATGTTTCAATAGAGAGAAAATAGATAAGAAATTAGAAAATGAAAATAGAARAAGAAATTAAATAGTCACCAAGGGAAACAGAGGAAAGGGGGGAAAATTAAGGAATTTGGACTACGAACATGCAACTTGGCCACTTGGGGTTGTTATTTGGTGAAATGCCCTGCAAGGAGGCTAGTCTTCAACAGACCCACCTCGGTCAGAACCGAAGCCAGAGCTGCTCCCAGTCCCGCAAGCACCAGGTTTCAGTCCAGCACTCACATGTCAGGGTGGGAGCAATCACCCTGAGAGCAGGAGGAAATTCCCTGGGGGGCGTTTGGAAGCGGCAGCTGAGCAAGGGTCTCTTGTGGATCTGTGCCAAACTGCCACCCACAGCACCTACAGGCTAGGTTGGAGCTGTCACCCTCCAAACCACCTGGCTTTGGCCAGGACTGGGGACATGATATCAGAGCAAAGCACTGATCGGGCTCCGATGTTGCAAGCCCTGTGTTCCAGATACACTGCAAACAGCGGAGGGCAACATTTTGCTTCCTGGAAACACAGAGAAAGAAGTATTTTTCCTGAGAGCTGAGGCTCATAGGCAACCTGTAATGGAGATTTCAGAAAACTGGGTGTTCGCTCTTCCATCTCCGCTATGAAGACAAAGGCTTGGCAGACAGTGGTGGTGCTTTGCAGGGGTTTTAGCTGYGATTTTGTTTGGGAACCGCGTATACAAACCCCTACCTCTCATTTGCCCCTTTAGAGGTACAAGCAATGTGAAATCTGCCTTTCCCTAGGATGTCTCAACTTCTCAGAGCCCACATACTGTCTCTTCACACAGGCTGACTTAAAGACCTGAGGCTGTTCAATCTTTAACAAAGAGCTCCTTTCTCCCAAACATTTGCCACTCATCRGAGTTAAATAGGCTGCGCTGAAACCAAACAAAACAAAGCCCCTGAAAAGCCAGCTCCAAATCCCCGTCCCCTCTCCAGCGCTCTGAATTTCCCCCCGGAGCCCAGGCAAGCCATTTCAGCGGTGCGCCGCGCTCTCTTCTCGGAGGCAGGGGCGCAGAGGGTTGCAATGGAGAGGCTGCCACGCTTGGCACCGCCGGGCGCAGGCGGTACGCCGTCAGCTGTATCGGGGCGGGGGGCAATGCACCACGGGGCTATTCCAGCCTCTGCCTGCAATAACMCCGCTCGAGCGTGTTTATCCTGATTGCACGCTTGCATGGGACTCCGGACGTGCTTCTTGCGGTGCGACAAAAGACGCTGGAGCCGTTCACGAGGCAGCCCTCCCGACGGGCGCCGCGCCGTGCTAGCCCTTGCGGCACACGCGCGGCCCCCGGCATGCCCGTGCCTTGCAAACCACGCTGCCCAGGACCCACCTCCTCGCTCCGAGCGCCCCAGCCCCTGCTGGCTGTTTGCACCCTCGGCGTTTGGGCAGCTGGGGCCCATCACCGGGCGACATGCCCTTCTCCCCCCCAGCTCTCGGTGTCGGGCAGCAGGCACCGTTGCAACAACGGGTTTGCCGAAACAGCTGCCTTTCCCCAGCCCCTGGTGGATGGGGGKGTCTCCATCTACCAGGGCAAGTCTCGGCAACGGCAGCCGGGGGGGCTCAGCCGCGGGGCCGAGCTCGGGGCTTCGGGCCGCCGGGCGCGTGAAGCCGTGCGCTCCGCGGGCTCTCCGCGAGCAGCATGGGATCAAAGCGCTGCGCGCAGCCCGGGGACGGGGAGCGGGGGGAGGCGGGCAGCGCGAGATGAAACGGAGCAAAGTTCCCCGGGTTCGGACGCGGGGCTTGGAAAGGATTCGACGGCAGCTTGGAAGAGGAGGAGGAGAGGGCCGGGAGCAGCAGCGTTCAGCAGAAAGGAATGTCCTGATGGGACGGCAGCCTGAACGCCGGCCAGGACCCCCCCCCCCCTTCCAAGGCTGTTTAAAAGCCCCGGACCTCTCCAAGCCCTTTAATTGGCGCTTTAAAAAACTTCCTTGTTCCTTGACGCAGCGAGGTTTGCGTTTCATGCCCAAAATGACTCAGTTCCCCCTCTCCCCCCCATGCAAAAATCGCCTTTGAACCATTCGCTAGAAGCCAGCTCTGCCCCCTCCCCACTAGCCCCGCTAGCCCCCAGCCCGGCAGCCTCCGGTGCGCGTTCTTGTTCTCCCCTAATAATCCCCATCCCAGCTGCCTCCCTCTCCCTTCGCCCTCCTCCTCCCTGCCTCTCTCGCTCCCTCTTTCTCTCTCCTCCCCCCTCCTCCCCCTTTCCATAACTCAAAAGCTTGTCAGGCTGGTTCCAGACTGCTGGCGCCAGGCTTCACTCCAGGAAAAAAATAAAGCAAAAGAGAAAGGCATGCAAGGCAAAACAGCCCCGCCACATGAACACACATCAAACCAGCCCTTTATCTCCCCGGAATGCTCTCCCCGCTGCAGAGCTCCCTACCCTGGTCCGACACACATACACGCGCGCGCGCACACACACACACACACGCGCGCGCACACACACACACACACACACGCACGCGCGCGCGCTCGCCCATCACCGTAACCCTAATGCAGCACCGCCAGGCTGCGAGCGCGCACACCCCGGCGGAGGAGAGCAAGGGAGCAAATACAAGATCTATTATTTATCAGCCCATCAATTATTAAAAGCCTCGTCGCTGCGAAGGGGTGGGGAGAGGAGGCCGGCGCAGAGGTAGTTTTTACCCCGGCAATTCAGGCGATGGGCTCCTGCCCCGACCCGGCTCCCCGCTGTCACCCTGGGCAAGAGGGGAYGCGGGGGGGGACGCTGCCAATGGCGTCCTTCACCCCTGCATCCTGCCCCCCCGTCAGCGCTCGGCACGGGGTTGTTTCTCACCCCGGCCCTTCCTGCCTCCCCCAAAGCAGGGCTCCCTGCCACCAGCAAACCCTGTTCTCCACCCGTGCCACGCTGCCTGGAGGAGGTGCAACACCACGGATTGCCACCTCCAGCTACGTCCTGAACAGCAGGAGTGGCCAGTTCAGGGCTCTGGAGCCCCAAAACCTCATGTCAGCCAACACCAGCTGTGTCGGCTCAGGCCCCGTGGGTAGACCCAAGAGCTCGTGGAGGCTGGAGGCCTCCCCGTGAGCTGCTCCTGAAGGTCTCTCTCGCACGGGTCTCCATGGATGATGTCCTGTGGCTCTCCACTGCACGGAGGTTTCAGGAGGAAACRCACAGGGCCAGTAAGGTTGGCCTCGCTTGCCCCAGAAGGTCAAAACCAACATCCCAAACCTGGGATCCAGCCCAGGCTGTGGGAGAAAATGAATCACGCCAGACTAGGCAACCTCTCCAGACCCCTTCCCATCCTGGTTTCTCTTGGATTTGGGAGCAAACCCCAAGCCACCACCTTTGCAATGCTGTTGGCAAATGGTCCCTGTCACTGGCCAGTTGCCTCCCTTTGCTGCTGTGCCAATGGACACCGCTTTGCCCATTGGCCATCACTGCAAGCTGTCGGATGGCCGCATCATCCTTCCCTAGAGGTAGCCGCATTTCAGCAGTGGATCACACTCAAGTATCTACAGTGGGAACGTGTGATGAGGTGGGTGTGCTAAGAAGATTTTTTTGGCAGACTTTGGGATGACTTTATTGCTCACAAGTTCTCGAGTCATGGCTGAGTAACGCACTCATCGCATGTCTGAGGCGAAAAAAAAAATCCTTTACCCCAGCACGAAATAAATTGCCTGGACAAAGTGTGTTTGCTTTGCTCCCCTTCCTTGCTCCGGCTTTGCACAGTTGGGGGCTGCAAGGCTTCCACATGGGCTGCAGACAGCCACTGCCTACGAGCGGCGATATTTCCACTACCGTTTGGGAAGAGAGATTCGCAGCAGCTCCCACGAGCCATGCACACAAGCACGAGGCCCTTCCCAAGACGTCCCCCAGCAAGCTCCCTCCCGAGCTGATGGAAGGGGACACACAAGGCAGCGCAGCACCATCTGCTCCAACAGGATCTTTGGGAAACAATGTTAATCTGGATGGCAGAATTAGGCCTGCTGCCTACGGGACTGCAGAGTCCAGGCTTTCACAGCTGAAGGTGCTACCGCAGCCTTCGAGATCCCCAAATATTTTGTTCTATTGACTCCACAAAACTTGCAAAGTCTCCAGCACCAGAAATGATGGGTCAAGTACATATCCACAAGGGTCACGAGCTTCTGAGGACAGAAGCACCCGCACTTCTGGTGCCTTCAACTCCTATGAACCAGCAGCTGCTCTCAAAAAGCGACCAAAGCACTTCTAACCTGGAAGGAAAACTACTGCCCTTTGCACCCATCCGGTCGCTGCGGTGACAGATCAAATCCCTGGGGCGACTCAGAGCACTCAAAAGGTATTAACTAACTAAGCCCRTGGATGCAAAGAAAGAGCATTCCTCATTCCCAGGAAAGGAAACGAAGGCAAAGAGGGAATATGGGACTTCCCCAAGACCACTCAGCAAGCGTGCTGAAGAGCTGGGTACGGATCCCGGGACCTGTGGTTTCTCATGTGCTGCTCCAGAGCCTTCATATCCACCCTGGCCTACCGATGGGTCAATCTCAGGCTTCCCGCAGCCCCTATCTGTTCCCAGGGATGGACCTCACAAAGCTTGCATGATATCTCCATGTCATGGAGACATGGGCAGCCCTCCAGCCATTGGCTTTCAGATAGCAACAACTTCACGAGCTCTCTCCATGACTCCTCTCCAGCCCGATAGGAAGAGGGTCTTGTAGACCTTAACTGGGATGGAAAAGTCTTCCCCCTTGAATAAAGAAAGAGTTAAGAGCTGCTCTTTGCCACTTATTGGCCCAGGCCTTCCACTCCAAAAGCTTAGAATAAACCAGAATTAGTTCAAAAATGGAGGGGGGGGGAACTGAAGTAATTAATTCCGTTCCATTTTACTGGGTTGAAAAGGGATTCTTCTGTAAAATTTTTCAACTATGTTTTCCATCTCTTTTCAAAAAACAAAACATTTCAGAAAAACAGTTCCTATATTTGCTATTTCTTCTCCTGAGAAAGCATTTCTTAGGGATGAAAACAGGGCAACTTAGAGAAGGAAAAAATTTCACTGAAGATTGAGGGGGAAAAGCAGAGAGGCAGGAGAAAACCTTCATTCAGAAACGTCACGGGCGGTTTTGCGAAGAAGAGAAAACTTCCATTTTGTTGAGAATTTTTCACGAAAAGTTTGCACGCGTTTGTTTTTAAAGGCTGTTTTTTTCAGCTAAAAATAAAACTCTACATGCAAAAATCGTCAGCCGTCCCTGGGCACAGCCGAGAGCGCTTGAAGGGATGGCAGCTACCCGGGGATGGCTGGTGCCGCGTCTCAACAGGCGGCCCTGATCRTCACGATGCTGCCGGCTCTCGCTGTGCGCCGGGGAAGGGTCGGAGGACGCAATCTGCCCCGTGCTTTCTTTAAACAAGCCCAGGGGTCCGGGAAGCCGGCTCTGCCGTGTCCTGAAATCAGCAGCGGCGGCGGCTGATGAGCAGCGAGCCCGAGCTGACGATTACCAGATCAGGGCGGCTTCCCCGGGGCTGGCTTCCCGGCACGGGGGTGAGCCAAGCCAAGCTGCAGCCGGGTGGCTGCTTGGGGGACGCACGTGGCGCAGGGCAGAGCCGAGCCCTTCCGCGAGGACGACGGCAGGACCCGCGCGGGCAGAGCGGGAGCACCAAGGCGGCTGCAGCGGGGCCGCCCGCCGCAGCCCGTCCCAGCCGTATCCTTTTCCCATTTCCCTTTCATCTGGGCGGTCGGACTCCCCACCCCGCTCGCGCCCCGGTGAGGTCAGATCCGGCTATTCTCTCATCCATTTCCCTTCCTCCTGCCATGCACTTCCCTTCTCCCTTTGATATTTCACCTTTGCTGCGTCATTCCCCTTGTGCCGTTTGGACGCTCGATCCCACACGGACGTGGTTTTCCTGCCTATTGTCGAAGAGCTGGGCCAGCTCCGAGCCCTCGCAGGCAGGTACGGCTTCCCCCGGGGAGCTGCACCCCCGCGGCACGCTCTCCCCACGCRGCCCTGAGCCTTTGAGGTCTCGTCTGAGCCCAGGTAAAGAAGCCGGGACAGCCAAGGAGCGGAAACGAAGTCGGGTCTCCTTGCACCGGAGCCCTGGCTGGACCCGGGTGCCCGGTGCAGCACACGAGCATCCCACTCCCCTCAGTTCCTCTCTGAGTGATTTTTTTACATGGACACAAGAAATAACCCCTACCTGACTTACACAGAGAATCGCTCAAATGAACTAGTATAAGCCAAAAGCTGAGCTTGCACCAGCAGCCTTGAACAGCGCAAGACTAAGAGGAGGGGGAAACGCCATTAAAGATAATGAGCAGCTGGGAGGAAGCAAAGGCCATGTGAAATGTATTTCTGCAAGGACAGCAAATGGAGATGCCTAAATCCAGAAGTCCTTTCTCAGTGCTGTGCTTAACCAAAGCCAACTGGAGCCCAGACCTGGCCCAGGTTGGGCAGGAGAGCTTTCTCCCTTCTCAGCCCACCCAACTTTCAATGTTTGCTCACATCCCCAGGGCCAGACCAAATTCAGTTCTCAGACATGAGTAGGTATCGCCATCCATGCAGAGGCTGCCACGCCAGATGATGGGGTGAGTTTTTAAGGGCACTGAATTACCAACCCAGCTTATGAGAGACTTCACTGAGTCAATGGCAAACTCCAAATACTCGTGTCGGGGCAGGATCTCTCCTGGGCATTACAAGAGAGACGCTCCAGCACCCATCCGCTAACATATTGAACAGAGATCTGCCAAAGCACTAGCAAAATCCCCAGTGGTATTTGGGAGCGAGTTACTTCCTAATGCTCCCATGGCACCCTCAGTGAAGGGAAAGTTGAATTATACACCAGCGAGAGCAGCTGGGCTTCTCCCCACGGTGAGTGACCACCACGCTAATACGTGATAGCAAAATGCTTCCCATTTGGGCGAACTGTCCTTTCCAATGACAAGCCACTTTGTTGAAAAAATTCCCAGTTGGCCTCTAGCACTCACTGCCTGCATTTTCCATGTGGCACAAGGCCAAAAATGTTAACAAAAGGAATGACTGAAACTGGAGCATGCATTAACTCCATGGTGGATTTCCCTTGATGTACTCCAGTGAAGAACATCGTCAGACACCAGTCACGGCAGGGTACACACTGAGAGCACCGTCAATCCAAGCCTGTACGACACAGCAGTTTGCGCAGTGGGACTAATCCATCAGGGGCTCAGCAGCAATGGGGTCACTTCGAGTTCCCCAGACCTACGGCATCTCCAGGACGCAACTCCAGCTCTTCACCGCCGACAACTAACGTCCACTGGAGACCTCGCGGACAAAGGCTACAGCAGAACAATGTCAGCAAGATGAAATGCTGAGCACAGGGGCTGTTCCCTGTGGTTTTAGAGGGGAGGTGGAGGGAATCTCATGACATGAAAGCCTGGAAAAGGGGCCTGACCCCAGGTTATAGATTTTCTCCTGTTTCGATGGCAATCACTGACAAATGCTCACAAGTACATTTCTGTGGAGGAGCAAAAGCTTATTAAGAGAATAAAACCAAAGGAAAGGCTTCACTCCTTTTTCCCCTGTGCTCACTTGCCCATCTAATACTTTAAATCCAGGCTCAGCACAAATGGACACCATGCTCACTAGCCAGACACATCTGCTGGTTGCTCCCAGACCAAGGCACTGGTGGAGCCAGGGTTGTTGCAGCTCTTTCCAAGGAGGAAGTGGGGGCAGAGCAGGCCACCAGCAGAACCAAAGGGAGAACCCAGATCTCCAAAGTGCCTCTCAGCTGTGTCCCTGCACCCCACACTCAGGATATCCTGCGCATGCACTTGTCTGTGAAGCCGTGGGACCAGAGCTCAGGGTCCAGCAGAAAGGTTTGGCCAGCCAGGGTCACATCCCACCCCGCTCTGGGGGTGCTCTGCAAACGAGATATGCAAATGGTGCCATCCTGCTCCCTGGATGGTTCCCAATCAAACACAGTGCAGTGGTGGTACACAGTGGTACAAGTGAGACCTCAAGCAGTGCTTTGCCAAATGGCATTAAAGCTTCCCTCTACCCTCGGACTGCATTCACCTCTGCCGCAGGGGCTGGTAACTCCAAGTCCCTCTGTGATGGACTTGGATGCCCCCAGCGCTTCCCTCTGCTGGCATTTCCAACCAATAAGCTGTCTATAATCCACACCGTCATAGACGTGCTCCCAAATCATCTCAGAGAGCACACCTCCCCTGAAGTCCCTATTGGATATCATCTGTAGGGAGAAAAGCCTAAATGTCCTCTCCTACCCATACCAGCCCTATTCACTTTGCAGAGCACCCATACCACCAGGAACCATGACCGCTATCCGCACAGGGCAGGCCAGGGGGACAGATCAGGTAAAAGCGAAGAAATCCCTTTTCACACAACACGTACTGAAATGGCAGGACTCAAGCGTTGCGGGACATTGCGAAGGTGCAAATTGTTCCCGAAGGTTTCAGAGGAGGTTGTGGAAGAGGAGGTTCAACATACAGGTACAACCTCAGGCTGCTGAAGACATTTAACTGCTGATTGCCAACAGCTAGGCGGGTAGATCAGTCTGTACATCCTCTCCTCTTAAACTCTTCCCTCTACTAATGGTGCTGGCCAACATTTCCAAATCTCTTCCCTTCCTCTTTTAGCTCATGTTACTCGCTATAGGGCTGCTATGCCTGTAACTTGGAGATCCTTCAGGAGTGAGAAAGGGGCTGATGAGAGATGTAGAGAAAAACAGTGGCAATGCCTTGTGGCAGCCCCGTAACCAAAAGGAGAGTGGCCCAATTCTGGATGGCGAGTAGTCTCCTGCACCATTGCAAGAGGCAGCAAGAAGCAGGCACCATTTTTTGTTTTCAGGCTCAAATGCAGATTGTTAGAGTGAGTCACTGGACTGTTTGTCCCTCTCCTGGAGGCCTTACATTCATTCTTTCTTTCTTTGTCTTCTTCGATAACCTGAAATATTAGTCAGCTAGTCTAAAACTGCATGTTTTACTCACCACCTCCAAAGAAAAATATGACTACAATATGGAAGGTAAATAATAAACAGAAACAGTACGGCCAGCTCAGAGCATTCAGATCTAAAGATTTCCAGGCCCTGGAAAAATCAGACAACAGCCTTTACAATAATGAGATTTGCAAGAAAAAAGAAAGGAGACCAGTTGGCTTGTTTTTATTTCCCTGTTGGCTTTTGAGCCTTTAGGCCAGTCTTACATCACGCTGCTAAGCCCTTCTCTGCAACCATGAGGTAAGAAACCCTTAAAACAGCAAAAAAGCCTGACARTGCTCCGTAATCACACGACTTCAAAAGCCAAGGTTTAGGGAAACAAGGAAATGCTGTGAGCCGAGGTAAATTGCCAGAGCTAGCCAGACCGAGGGGAGCATCTAGTAGGCAAGGCACAGCACGCTGCACCCTCTCCATCCATGGTAAAGGAGAGTCGGGAAATGAGGGCTCAGGAGCATGGCCGTGAACACTGCCAAGCACCAGGGTGGGTCCCTGTTCCCCGGCCACGGTGCAGGGCTGTCTCTCTCTTTGCAATCAAGGAGAGACCCAGGAGAGTGAAAAGACTTGTAGCACATCTCAGCAATTTCCCTCCTCTTCCAAAGGAAGCATGTTTATTGGAAGCCATTTTCTGCATAAATAGCTCTTTCCTGCTGTTCCCACAAACTCAGASTAAATCACATCCTAGGCCTGAGGGACACCAGCCTACAGCTTCCGAGATGGATGCACAGAGCTCAGCCTTGAGCAAGAAACCCAAGACATTCCTGAAATCTTGTCCAGAGCCCACCCTGCTTTCCCAGATGCTTCTGTTGAGGTTTTACATCCTCTCCCAGCAGTGCTCATGCCAGCTTCAAACTGCTACAACACTTTATTCTTCCTTAGCACTTTCCCTCTGGGGATCTCAAAGCACTCTGCAAGCGCAGGCCCGTCTCCCCTCCACACCCACCCCAGACAACACAGCCCCAAATCACTGCTGGACATGCACGGAGCGAGGAGCTGCTTGCGCAAAGACCCACGCGGTGAACGCTAGCAGATACAGCAGTGTTCAGACCCCAAAGGAGTCTGTGTGCGAGGCGAAGAGCAGAAATGCAGACAGGCAGCAGACGGCAGGGCTCCCGCGCCTGGGCAGGCTGATACCTGCTCACGAGCGATGGGAAGGGGTTCCCACTCCCCCCAGGCACGCACGGAGAGGCCTCCCCAGCTCCCTTTGCCCTGAAGCACGAGTCCATTGAACAGCACAGCTTTGTTCTGCTCTCCTTGGAGAAGTCACAGCTACTTAACAGCAGCCAGATCTATCAGTCCAGCTCCTGCAGGGCCTGATTCCCATGTGGGCGACCCCAAAGCCCTGCCCTGTGCCCACCTGGAGACTCCTTATGGTCCCAGCAGAYCCCACTCCTCCGAAGGGCACATGCAGCAAGGTTTTGCGGTCTGCATGGGAAAGAAGTGGTGCTGCAGAGGGCTCGGAGAGGTGCTGGAGCCCAGTGGTGCAGCCCTCCCTTGTCCCCCTCCCTGGTACAAGGGCAGGCCCAGCACGAGAGGGACTGTGGGACGTGGTCGTCCAAGACTTGAAGCCAGCTCAAGCTGCTCGAAACCAGCCAGCGCTACTCAGCGCACAGACAGAAATGGGGTCCCCTCTCCACCCTCCCCAGTTTTGTAGCCCGGCATGGGGTCCCACCAGCCAGCACGTAGCACCGCTGCGGCTGGCCTTGCTTGGCCCCCTCCTGCGGGCTGGGCTTGGGCCTGGACCACAAAGGCCACCCCAGCCCGGCTGGGACGGGGGACCTGCATCTGGCAGCCTCCACAAGAAAACCCCTCAATATCCCCCACGGATGTGCCCCATCCCTGCTGCCCCAGAAGGGCCGTCGCCCGTTCTCCAAGGCCAGGCGGGCGCCGCTGGGGCAGAGCTTGGGGCGGGACGCAGAGGATTTAGAGACGTCCCCAGCCGAAGCTGCCGGGGGAGCAAAGGGAGGTGGACCGCAGCCGTCTTGAAACGGCAATAGGCAGCACGCAGCGAACGCCCGGTCACTCCCGCAGGACCGGGAGACCTTGGCCTCATGTGAAAGCCGTCGCAAGAGGCTCAGGAGCTCTGAACGCCTGCTCCGAGCAGCACTGCGAGCTCCCCCGCGCAGGGGGAAAGCAACCCGCCGCCATGCTCCGGCGAAGAGCCGCCCGCCCGGAGCGGCCGCGGGCAGGCGCCGGCCGGGCTGGGGGGCCGCGAAGCCGAAAGGAGCCTCCAGCGAACCTCCGGGCCTCCTCGGCTCTGCCGGCGAGCGGGAAGCCGGGAGGGGGAAGGAAGGAAGCTCGCGGGCGACGGCGACTCTTGCGAAACCCGAGCGGCCGGGTCGGGAGCCGCGGCGCCGTGCCGAGCGGTGCGGTGCGGTGCGGTGCGGTGCGGAGCGGTGCGGAGCGGTGCGGTGCGGGGGGCTGCGTGCCGCCGCGCTCGCCGCCTCTTGGAAGCGGATACAAAGGCTGGGCTCGCCAGCCCGCGCTAATGGTCGACCTCTCCGTTGTCCTCGATGCATGCCTGTCCCAGTTACAGCAGCTGGTTGCTACAGCAACTGAGCTCTGACTAATCATTTGCGCAATGACCTTTTTTCCCCCCAGAGAGAGGGAGGGAGGGAGATGGAGCGAAGGAAGGGAGGGGAGGAGAGGCAAAGCGAGCCGAGGTTAGAAATAAAAGCAGCCAGGGAGAGCACGGTTTTGGGGGGGATGCAAGAATTGAGGGGTGGGGGGACACACGCGCATGGCAGGAGGGGACGAGGAAACCCAGCGCCGGAGGTTTTCCAGGCGGCGGGTGATTGCGTCCGTGCGGGAGGAACAGGTCCTGTCCCCCCCCGCCCCGGCTCCCACGGATCTGCCGGACACTCGGCCACCGTTAATGACAAGGGAGGGGGGCCCAGCTGCTGGCCACCAGGCAAAGGGTCTCGCTGGGACCGTTCCCACAGGCGAGGGGGGCGGAGGGAGGAAAATGTGCCCCGAGCCTCCTCCATCCCGACCCAGGGCGACCAGCGCGCTCCAAAGGGCCAAAAGTCAAGAATTTGGCTCTGCCCGGCCGCCAAGCGCCCAGGACGGGCTCACGTCCCACCCCGGCCGGCGGYGCCCAGCTCCCGCGACCCGCAGCACGCAGCCTTCCTGCTCGGCAGCCACGCGGGGAAGCTACGCCCGGGCTGAGCGGAGCTAAAAMCCCGCGTCAGCATTGCACCGGGGGGAGCGCGGCCAGACTCTGCTGAAGCATGAGAATTAGGCCAGGAAGAAATCTGACCCCAAGCCCATCGACTTCGATGGTGTTACTAGGAGCGGTTCGCTCCCAGCTCTACTGACTGCAGCTGAATTAGACCAGGTCAAGTCTGGCTCCATCGCCAGAACAGAGTAAATAATGCAAAAGCCGCCTCCTGCACCGATCGGAGGAACACACATGAGATCACATCCTACTGAGTCGGTAGGAGAAAACAGATTTAGAGGTTGCATGTACTCTTCCTCCTCGTGCTGGTTGGCACTTCTTCAGGAAACAGAAACTGGTAAAACCAAAAAAGCAGTGGCAAGCAGGCGCTCACCAAGGGGTAGATGGTTGTACCACCAGCCGTGAGTTTTCATGGCAAAAGGATTTGGGCTTTTACCCAATTGGATCAGAAAACTGCCACACCTGACCTTGACCAACCACAAAGAGCTAAGCCAGCCAAGACAGACAAAAATAGAGATCCCTGGTGACCAATGGCACAAAACTATGGAGATTCATAGAGGAATGGGTTGGCCATTTGGAAAAGGAAGCGAGCTTGAAGAAAACCAAATGCTTCTGTGGACAGATATTCCACCAAAGAGAAAAAAGCCTGACAAATTCTGCTACATTATTTTGTGAAGAGAAGAGAAGAGAAGAGAAGAGAAGAGAAGAGAAGAGAAGAGAAGAGAAAAGAGATGTGGTATGAATCATGAGCAAAATATGAGAAGAATGAGCTATATCCTGAATGGTGCTGAGTGTGCAACACTCCTTCCCACATGCAGGTCCTTTCCTTAAAGCAGCTCAAACAAAATCCTTGATCTAAACATCTCCAAAACTTTGGGACCTGGATCCAGAGCCAACCCTCCCCTTTCAGGTCGCCATGCTTTTCTGTGCCCATCAGAATAATGTGAAGGACTGGACATTACTAGCAGGCATTCATGAGCTAGCTTGCATGGCTAGAAAACGTAAAGTGAGACGTGCTAAATCATCTGCTATTTAGTTAAGGCACATAAAGGAAAGGCCAGGTTTGGAGGAATAGCCTGCATACAGTGTGCACCCAACATATTTGCCTTATCAGCAGGACTTGGCACCTACAGAAATTCCTGCTGCAGCACCTGATCCCAAACTTGGAGAAATCAATAGGGCACTTTCCAGGAGGGTTTGTACCGAGCCATAGCGGTGCCGACGCTCCACGGTGCATTGCAGGCAGACGGGGCTTGCTCTGCTTGAGCTTGAACAGATCAAAGCCATGTCAAGCCCAAGGTAATAAGTGCTGCTGAATAGCGAGATACGTTAGCTCAGGCTTGGCACTACACAGACACAGTCACATGGCTTTCGGGTCAGAGCTGGCTCACGGCCTGCGGTTTGGGGTGCAGACGGCCCGAGCTCACGCCTGCCTCCCGTCCACCTTGTAGACATACCCGGGGTTGGAGCGAGACTAAAACGCAGCATGTAGAAATAAAAGCCCTTTCCATCTCTTTTCGGTTAAATCATTCTGCAGCTTGCAGAGCTCTACCAAGGACAATTATTTCCAGCATGTGCCGTGCATGAAAGCTGCAACTGAGACAGGGCTGGAGTTTCATCATAGCCCGGCTTTGTGTGTATAGCAAAGAAGGGGGGGAAAAAAAAAAAAAAAGGAACTTGGAACTCAAGGCCCCCACGGCCTCACCCTGATCCCGAGGAGGCTCCGCTCTGTTCTTGCTCAACCCGACACTGAGAATGAGGAAGTGGAGGAGACAGGGCGGGGGAGGCGGAGGAACGGTCAAGCTGAAGACAAACAGCCTCTGAGCCGTGCTGCTTGGAAAGCTCCTCGAGCAAGAGGGCACAGGAGCAAAGAGCGGTCCGCGTCCACGCCAGGAGCCCGTGCTGGAGACGGGCTGCAGGAAAACCCAAAGGCATCCAAGGCTGATGGGGTAACTGCAGTAGTCACCCCAAAGYTGGCTCTGGATTTTGATGACCTGAGCCCAGATCTTAAAGGAGATCTCCAGCACTGAGGTCCGCAAAGCCCCAACACGTTCACTGCCCAGATCCAGCTTCCCCCGCCTGAGGCCGGCGAGGGCAGAGCATAGCCCTCCAACGCCTGCCCTGCCTGGTTGTCCCCGTGGAGCGCAGGAATGGTGGGGTTGTTTGCGGCAGAGCTGTGCTGAGCCAGCCGCAGCCTGTCAGCCCTCCACCTCGCTTGCTTACATGCAGCTCTCAGCACAGCCAGCAGCTCACTAACTCGCCTCAGCGCTCTTAAATAACAGGAACCGGAATACCACGGTCATTGCAAACAGGAGTTAGCATAAAAAATTAAAGCCCCAGCCAGGTGTGAGACATTCCAGGTGGCTGTGCGCTTCTGCTGCCAGCCTTCTTCCCGCCCTGCCATCAGCACCTCGCCTTGCCGAGGAACGGTCCCATCTTACCTCCCCTCGTCCCTCACGCTGACGGCTGGCCGTCGCCTTCCCCATCCCGTCTTTCCAATCCCAGCACACGGGCTGGTCTCTCCTCCTCCTCTTGTCCTGGGGGAGGAAGAATTCAAGCTGAATTGAGCCCACTGTTCATGCAGCACAGATGGTGATAKCCCAATACCCCAACGTTGATGTTCTCCTGCTAACTTTCCATTCCACCTCGGTAGGTCAATAAATAGGTACCTTGATTTAATCCCTCTTATAGAAAACAATAGCATAGCAAAGACTTAAGGGACTTGCCTGAGGCCAAGGAGGACAAAGAATCAGACAAAGGAGTTAGTTGGACCCGCTTATTTACATATATATTTTTACAAAGATCAACTTCATGCGCATGCAGACCCCACCATGGCTATTCACTGCTTGGGATGGTCAGAAAATTGCAAGTGATGAGTTCCAGAAGTCCCCACGGTGTAGCAGGCTGCCCAGCCACAGGCATGCTGCCATGGGGCAGCCGAATGTCCGGCATTGCCACAGACCATGGGAACATGCACCTGCCCTGGCAGGTGGTTGCAGCATTGCCACCCCGCTCACAACTGTCCGACCATGCTCCCCCATCGCCTGCAYGCTCCAAGAGCCCAGCTGAAGCAACGCGTACACGAGAGCGCCCACTGGGTTTCATTCTACGTGACATGAGAGTCATTTCAGCATGAGTCACTTTAGCCACCTGGGAAGAAACACAGCTTACGTGGAAGGCAACGGACACGTTAGGCTGGGGGGTTGCATGAGTTTCGTTTAGTTTGCAAGCACACCTTGGACTCCCCCAGCATAAGGGCATGCGTGTGGAAGATCCCTAAAGGGGCTCATGTTCCCGTAACTCAGAGGAAGAGCAGAAATGATGGCCCGTAAGGCAAACCCCATGTACAAGCGAGAACACAGGCAACAGCAGGAACCAAGACACCAAAGGCTTAAATAGCTGCTGCTGATCAGCTCGACGGCACGATTCCTAGCGGTTCACACTCATGGTTGTGCACGGGAATGGGGCCGGAGTAGCTCGTGGGTTGCCATATCCCAACTAAGATGTGTTAGCCCCGGCTGCCCCCACCYCAGATCACCATGGGAGCAGGGCTCTAGGCAGGAGGGAAATCAAGGGCCCCTGGGTGCCCCCCCAGCTCAGGACAAGCAGGACAGGAAGGGCTGTTGCTGGGGTCGATGAAACCTATCCCAAGGGAAAGGGTTTGCTGTTTACCAAGAAGTTTTGCTTTTTGCCCCCTGCCAGAAAGCTGCTCCCATCTGTAATACCACAAATCCCAAGGGTGGGAGKATTGGGCCAACCCTTCGGGAGAACCAGGGGAAGGGACCAAACCCTGAAAGGGACCACACAGCAGAGCGCGAGTCCAGCAAAGCACCGGAGAAAGGAAACCAGCAACCCAGGGCGAAAACCCAGAGCTTCCCGTCCACGAGCCCATCGCAACGTGGGAGCAGGGCTGAGGAAGCCTTGGCACACCTGCCCGGGCCAGACGGTGAGAGCTTTTAGCCAGAAGCAGGATCCGACAGAGGAGATGTCATGGAAACACTGGCCAGCGCTGGGACCTAGAGCAAGTGGCAATTCCAGTAGGTTTACACCCGGGTTACCTTTAATCCCAGCGGCATTTTGCATTGAGAACATCCTTGGAAGAGATGTGCTGCCAAAATTCAAGYGCTCTGGCTGCCCGGATTTTGGAGGGGAAGGCGGGTTGTTTGCATTGCCAGCTTGGTTGGGCAACTGGAAAAACCGAGACCTGAGGAGCCAGTTCCCCCCACCCCATCACCACCCCCAAAACACATTAGTCTCCAGCGCAGGAAGACGCTGGACTGGTGCACAGCATGGGGATCATCCTTCCACAGCGGGAGGAAGGGGACACTGGGACACACAGCAGTGGCTCGGGAACGGTGAGGGCCTGGGGGGGAGCTGGCTTTTGGAAACGGGGCCGAGGGAAGAGCAGCCACACCGGGAGGGGGGCGTGGGCACAAGGATGGGGCTCGAGCAGCTCCAGCGCGTCCAAGCCTGCCCCGGCCTCCCCTCGCGGGCGCAGCCACCATCCAACAGGACCGCGGCGAGCAGCGAGCCCCGCTTAGCAACGGTGGAGCACTGCATTTAAATAAATAAATACAATTCTGCTGGGGGGGGAAAGGAATAAAGCTCCTCCAGCTCCTCCTCCCCTCCCAGCAACCTGTGTGCTATGCAAATGTATGCAAATGAGACATCGAAGGGGAAGCGGGGGGGGCGAAACTAGCTCTCTAAACCAGCGCGGTTTTAGACTGGGAAGCGTTGGAGGCAGCTTGCTGGAAAGTTGAGGCAGAAATAGCTCTGCCATAAGAGGGACTAACAAGGATGACTTGAGGGTACGTGTCCCAAAACGCCTTTGGCAGGGGAATCAGCTCCCACGACGCAGCGCCAGGATGCAGCAGCAGAACAACGCAGCCCCAAGCCTCCCTCTCATCACCCCGTTTCACTAGCCGAGCTTAAAGCACCACCAAAATCGCCCCTTCCCTCCACCCAGGGTCTGAAAAAAAGCAGAAAACTCGCATCGCTGCTGTTTGTGATTCCCATTGTGCGCAYGGGAAGGAACGGCAAAAAAACACCGCAGCGCGTGCAAGCGGGAGCGTTGCGAGTTTGCGGCCGCGATGTTCAACCCGGGGAGCACAGCACAGCCTGGCCGGACTGGGGTCTCCCTCTCCAGGGTGGGCACTTTCCCCAAGGATTGCTTGAAGAGTGACATATTAATTACATGAGGAATGGGATCATATGAATTCTAACTCATTTGTTCCAGGCAATTTATCCACCCAAATATTGCCTTGTTCGGTAACATTTTCTCAAGGGGTTTCTGCAGAGAAGCAGGTGAGAGCTCAAAAGTCTGAAGGCTTCGGGGTGTAAACACCATTTGCCTGAGCAATGCTGCTCACGTTGATAGTCAATGCCTGAGCGTTTTTGTTCAAAAACAGGAGAGGTTTTTTTTGTGTTAAACTCTCTCTGCTCAAGAATAGACATGACTGGAGCAGTATCCCCTTTCCTTCCTGCTGAAAGGGCACGGGATTTTTACAGAAACAGCTCAGATGTTCTGAACTCCATGGAAAGTTTCTAATGAACTGCCAATATCCCGGACGGCCCCGGCCGTGGCAGCCCTGCTTCAGGCAGCGCGTGATTCCCGTCAGCCCATGGGATGCGGTCAGCAAGGCACTCGCTCCCCTTCAGCGCTTCCAAAACCCACCCCGGAGCACTGAAGACAGGAGGGAGAGGACAGGGGAGCCAAGGGGGGGGCGACAAGGGTAAATACAGAATTGTTCACGTGCCCTGAGACTGCTGGGTGCGACATGGGGCTCTGCTTCGTATCTCACGCTTGGACACACCAGGAGGAGGGTATTTCCAAATGGCACCGGAAAGGACCTGCCTGCTCTCTCGTCTGTCCGCGCAAGAGGACCGTTCCCTACGATCACATCTCCAGTGACGCTGCTGCCGTTCGCAAGCCGCTGCTTCCCCCAGAGAAAAATCACGGCACCATGTTCAAGACAGCTCCCACAGCCCTATATCTTACTTTGCATTTGATTTTGCCTTATCTGTCTCATTAAAGCAAGTCTCCAGCGACTCTGACACCAATCTTTACCATGGCGGGCGTTTGCGTTTTCAATGTGATGTTGAGCAAACTGTCAAAAGTGACAGCCCACATTCGCCGGCGCCATTCTGCAACGCAGCCGTGCTAAGCGCGGATCAGAGCCTGGTTCTGTACCTGCTGTTAAGAGGCACCTTTCAGCCTGACGCTGCTTGGCAGTCGCCCGTTGGGTTGAGYGACTGGAGGGTTATCAGGGTACGTCCAGCCTCATACGTCACCCCAAAACCCTTACGCTTGCAGCCGCTACCTGTGGCCCATTGGCAGATGTTGCTGCTTCATGTATCACGTGCTCTAAACAGAGGGAGGCTCGTTGCAGACGCTGCCTGCTTGGCTGCARTGTCTTGCAGTCCAGCACCAGTCTATTGTTTTCCCTGGACAATGCAAATACGTCTATGCCAACCTCGCCGGTTATCCCCATGCCACAAACCCAATGCTTTACTTGACCCGGTCTATAATGCAGGGACAAGTTTGAGCAGCTTGCTTTCTCCCTGGTGTTTATTTGAGACCAGAACGAAGCACCTCTGGCCCTTCTCCATATTTTTCTGTCCTTTCATCCACCCTTTTTACCATATTTCCCCGATGCCTCTTCAGGAGCTGCTTCAGGACCAGGGGTCTCACAAGCATGGCATTCAGTGCATGTCCTCCAACCGACCAGAATGGCGCTACACACACCTTCGGACCACACAACAGCCCGTTCCAACAGGGTTTGGTGACTCTAACCTAAAAACACAGCTTTCCCCCAACCATCCCAAAGAAAAAGGTCCCATGATGTGTGCTGTGGGCTGGGAAGAGAGGCGGCCTTGAGTCCCACATCCAGGGGGATTTCTGGGATGCAGATTTTCTAGCCGCAGCCCCAGGGAAGGGACAAAGCCGGTAATTCCCATGCGAGCGAGATGTCAGCGCAGGGGGACAGTGAGTGGGCTGCCAGACTGGCCAAGAGCGCCGTAAATGGATTAAACCAGTCGCAGCCGGCCTAGAAGCTGGAGTTGCCCTCCCATCGCCAGGCTTTCTCCACCAACCCTGTGCTGCTGTCCCCCGTCTTGGTGGCCTTGTCCACGCATGGACCTGGCATGGCTGGGCCACCTCCAATGTCTCTGTCACCACACYGGGGCTGGAGAGACACCCAAGACACCGAAACAGGGCAAGGGAGGGGGTGACAAACAAGGTGGGTTTTCAGCTGTTTCCCTTGCAGCTCCAGCGATACGCTGGGTACCAAGCACGGCACCGACACAAGATGCGCCACGGAGGCCGTGCAAGGTGGTGAGGCCAGGAGAGGGCTGGTAAATGGGGACCAGCTGCTGCTYGCCCGATCCCTTCCCGGGTTGGTCACATCTCCGCGAGCCCCCTCCGGCTCCTGCTCCCATCCGGAAGCTGCTCATTTCTGCTCCTACCCACATGGCAAAGCCCCCCCCAGGCTGTGCGGCACAGGAGAGACCTGCTGCGGCACACACGGGCTCAGGGCAGCCCTCGCATCAAATCGCCTCACCCTAAAAATAGCCCCCTGGCCCTAAAAATATCCCTCTGGCCCCGCGGGCAGTTATAGGCAAAGGGTGGTGTTGAGGGGTGGGAATTATCTTCCTTTCTCTTAGAGGCTAAAACCAGCCYTGCAAACCCATGGAAATAATTGGTGCAAACTAGCTGGGATTTCAAATTCTGTGATTAAGGACTGAGGCAATTTTTCCCCTCCCTGGGCTGATAGAGCACGCAGCGGATGAGGACAGCTTTTTGCGTGCTGCCAGCAGCTGTGATATGCACCTCTGCCATCACCAAGCTGAGAGATTATTCTCTGGATCTCCCAGGCTGTTTATCAGGAACACTCACTGCTGCAGCCGCTAAACCAGCTTAAATAGCAAAATTAAAGAAAAAAAAAATCACTTCTCTAACCTCGAAAGGAGAGAGACGCAGGAAGGGGAGGTAGAAGCACCTGGGAGGCAAGTCGGGTTCTTAACCAAAGAGCCACATTCCCAGCTCGGGGCACGCGTGGTGAAGCAGCCTCGCTGCACGCTGCAGGGAGCCGAGACCCCTGGCCGGAGGCAGGAGCGAGCGGCCACACGCCCCAGAGGGTCCCAGGCACCCGCTTGGAAGCGGGCAGCTGCCAGCCTCAGGGTGGGCACATTGCTGGGAAGCCCAGCGGGAAGACCGACCAGGACAAAGTCAGCCGTGCCTATGCTGGCCCTTCTCCCGGGCCTTTCCTCCAGCGTCGYGGGACGGTGCAAGAAGCAGCAGCAACTTCACGCCTCGCTCGGGGCCTCCCAGGGTCCTGCACCCCAAGGCAGAGCCGTAGGGCAATCCCCTGCTCACCATGCTGGGACAGGGAGGGGAGCAGCACACGTCAGGGATAAATCACCTGCGAGCCTGGATCGGGACCGCGCTGGAAGGACAGCCACGAGGTCTCATTTCCTTGGGCATGCCGAGCCTTTGGAGATCACAAAGCAGCTAAGCGCAAGGCAGGCTGTCAAGCAGCCAGCGCTGTTTAGTGGTGGGCCTGGGACTTCCCRGGGAGCAGCAGCTGTAGGTCCGGGCTGCTGGGTCAGATTCTGCCTCCAAGCTGCACAAGGGTGAACRAGGAGCAGCTCTTTTGGCATAACGGAGAGCAGGAACGCACTCTCCRACGGGACATTAATTAGCACGTGGATCTGAGCTTGGAGCACAACCTGCTCACCCAGAGCTGGAGGGGTGCTCGCTGGTCTTGGGAAGACTTGGGTCATCCCAGCACGTCCCCCTGCTCTGCTTCCCCTCTCAACTTCTCCTGCTCTGCTGGAGATGGTCACATCTCTTGGTGTCATGGGCATGACACCTATGAAAGCCCTGTTTGGATAGAGGAATCCCTGCCCCGGTTTGGAGGCAGAGCTGGATCCTCCGGACATCCCACAGATCCCTCTGAAAGAGCGCAGGGCTAGCGAGACCCTTCCTGGGGTTTTCCAGCAGGCAGGAAATGTACCAGCCACTTGCGTGAAAGGTTAAGACCACTTTCCAATTAGAGAGGCAGGAGCCACCGCAATAAAGCTCTTCTGAGGGGATATTAATCAGGGCATCTTCCTCTTACGGAAATGCAAATCAGCAGAATGGAAACCTGAGTGATTAGAGCCATCAGCAAACAACGCGGGGCCTTCGATCCGAGCTCCGCGCACGGCGGGCGCAAGGAGCAGAGCCCACGATTTACCAGCACACCAGGGTGGAGGAAGGCTGCTTTCCACCCAGGCACCGGGGACCCAGGCCTGGGTGCACATGCCAAGTCCCTGTCACCAAGGTTATTCGAGTCTGGCAGCTTTATATTCTCCCCTAGAAGAATAGGGAAACCACAGGCTCCACCRGGAATATTTAGCATCAGATTTTCAGGTCAACATTGCAAACGCCATGGTAAGGCTACCAACTGGAGAAAGCCAGCCCCAAGCCTTCCAGCTGGCTGCAGCCTTTCTGGTCTCTCCTCTTGCACCMTCCCAGGAGGAGCACAGCAGGACGAGTCGCCCCGCAGTYACCTCCCACATTGCCCCCATCGCGWTCCCCAGCGCTGCTCTCTGCCCTCGCGCCTGGGCTGGGCTCACCGGCGCTGCCTGCACGCTCGAGAGCGGGACGCTGCATGGGCCGAGGGGCAGCGGCCGCCAAGGGGAGGCTGGAGGGGACCCGAGCAGAGCGCAGGGGTGCAGGTTGGGGACTTGGCAGAAGAGACGGTGAGGAAGGGAGCGAGGAGGGCAGCGGTGGCRAAGCAGGGCAGAGGAAAGGGTAGAAGGAGAGGTGAGGGAGAGCGAGCAGAAGAGGAGAGCCAAGAGCGAGCGGGGTTGCAGGAGATGCGCAAGGAAGGATGGGAGAAGACAGCGCGAGGGAAGGAGGCAGGATCAAGCACCCAGAGGTAGCTCGTCCCAGGGTTTTCCCCGGCACTATGGGCTCCAAAGCCCCCTTGGGAGCTGGCGGGTGCATGCTCTCCCAGGGAGGGCAGGCCACGATGCCGAGGCAGGGGGCAAAGGTGAAAGCAAAGCAAAAAGGGGCCAAAGCGTGGGTCAAGGTGCGTGGCCAGGCAGAGCGCCTCCCTTCCCTGGCACGGGGAAGCGCCGTGCCRAGTCCGGAGACGGCCCTTCTCCTCGCGGCAGGAGGCATTAGATCCAGCTGAGCTGCTTCAACGCAGCATGCATGTAAATCAGCCGGACAGGCAGAGAGGAGAAAAACAAGGGGGATGAGATAAGAGGATAGAGAGAGAGGCAAGGGGAGGGGGAGAAGGAAAGAGAAAAGGGGAGGGAAGGAGAGGAGCAGGTGTGGAGAGAAAGAGAAGCAAAGAGAGGGCAAAGGGAGAAACGGAGAGGGAGGAGGAAGAGGGCTGGGAAGGCAAGGGAGCAGTGGGAGGGCAGGGAAATGGGCCGGGGTAGGTTTATGCACCGCACAGTCCTCCCTGGTGCGTGCCRGGCGTGGGGCAGCCACGGTTAGGGACCCCTGTCACCCACACGGGGCACACGGCGTCCACGGCCAAGCCACAGTGCAGCCCGGGCAGGGGCAGCTGCCGGTGTCAAAACCCCATTCCTGCGCCCGCGCTTGCAAAATCCTGGGGCACCCACAGCTCCGAGCCGCTGTGTCTGGGTGCACCAGCCCTGCGGCTGACAGAGCCAAGCTTCCCTCGTTACGGGATGCTGCAGGTAATTACTGCCGCCTCGCTAATGCCAAATTCCCCATGCCTTTTCCTTGGGATTCTGCCCACCCCATTAACCCAAATCCCCAGTGCCAGGCTCGCAGACCCACAGTTTTCTGTCCCTTAGCGCTCATCCCTGCACTGCTGGTTTGTGGCTGGGCGATGGTGGGACACGCTCGGGTCCCCCGCAGAGGCCAGGCTGAGTCCTGCCGGTGTTGGGGGTCAGTCACCAGCCACCTCCCACAGCAGCAAGCCCGGCACAGACGCCAGGGATGCTATTTTGTCAGAGGACCCGTCTTTCCAACCGAACTTAAAGCCCTGGTCTTAAAGCTTTTGGGATCARTGAGTACCATGAAGTGACTTTTTGACCATGAGGGAGATTTTGGCACCCAGTCTGATTGCCACACAGGTAGCCAGAGTCTGTGATCCTAAAAATCCCCCACCTGGAAATGTGATTCTCTTGTATCACCTGTCCTGAAACCTGATGTGCATTTAGTATGGAAGAGTTGCTGGATACCACCTTGGACATGACTGCATTTGGGGGATGAAATGACATAGACACATCCCTCATCTAAATCAGGAATATCTTGCAAAACACAATAAATAATTCCTGATAAATAATGATTTGACATGATCCCTTTCAACCAGGCAACTCCTAGGCAAAATATTATTACTCTAAAACCCCATGCTGACAATCAGCAGCTCCATGAGAACTTCTCACAACTGGGCAGGACACAAAGATCTCCTGACATCAACATGCACTAAGCAACCAATGCTGATGCAAATGCCACATACTGTAATCGTGACATCACCTTTAATTACATAACTAATGAGAATGTGACCACATGCAGAGTCCTAACACCACCAGCAGTGCTGGAAAAAGGTACAAAGTAGGATGATCAAAAAATGAGACCATGGGAAGAAGATTTCAGCCAGGAAAACAAGCAGTTACAGAGGCATATTTGTGGTCTCAAGAAGTTGRACCAAGATTGATTGTTCACTGCGTCTCCCAATAAAAGAATTAGGATATATCCAATAACATTAAGAAGAAGCAGGTTCAAAAGAAACAAGAGGAGATGGTTCTTCATGTGGTATATGGTTAAGCAGTGGAAGCCCTTGCTGCAGGACCCTGGGGATGATTAAAGTTTACATGTTTACAAAAATCAACTAGACAAATTCATGGGAAATCCATTGAGGGCTGTTAAAGACAAAACGCCACTCCGGCTCAGGGAGTCCCTGAGCTGCTGCCGGCGCCAGGCTGGGAGGAGGGCAAGGAAGGCTTCATGACATGGTTGCCCCAGGGCCACTGCTAGCCACCGCTGGGATGGGGCAGGGGCTGGCTGGGCCTTTGCTGCCACCCCACATGGCCATTCCGGTCTTCACACRCATGCGGGCACAGGCTGGATCCAAAGCCCACTAAGGCTGCAGATGTCCTCTCTCAGCCAGGTGCTGACACCAACCCCACGCAGTCCTGAAATCCCAGCAGCCCAGTGTACTTACAGCCCAATCTCGGAAGGTACTAAACCCCCCAGGTTGCAAAGGCCATAAGAGCAGGACTACTCGCTCCTGATAATTCACCCATTAATGTTACTGTTTCAACGCAATACGGAGCCACCCTTAACAACATTCGGTCCAGCCCTGGGTTACCCTGACGTCACTCTGCCAAATGCCGTGTCCCAGGGCCCCACCAAGAGCCAGGCCAGATACGCAGGTCTATCCCTCAGAAGAGYGGCCGCACACTCCCCCGAGCGCAGCGTCCCTTACGCACACGAAGGCGGACGCGCAGAGTCCGTGCAYGTAGTAATACCAATTAAACCAAACTACAGCGCAAAGGGGCCTGGCAGAGCTGCATTTATCAGCCTGCCTGGAAGGGGCTTGTGCAAGCTGTCCCCCTGGCTGACGGATTAGACAGCAGACAATTAGGTTTCAGACATACACACACACCACACACACGCAAGCACACGCGCGCACACAAATCCTTTTCTCCATCCATCTGCAAGGCCAAGGCGGCCGAGTGCAGCTGCGCGGCTGTCCGGTGCTTCTGAAGCTGCGTGCAGCTGAATAAGAAAGAGCCCCCACGCCTCGGCTTTCAGCGGCCGCTCGCAAAATGAGCGAGAGGTCCCCAAAGAGATGACACAATTGCAATGGAAATGATTAACCCTTGGCTGGCTGGTTTCTCTTCCTCCTTCCCGCTTTATGCCGTGCAACCCACGGCAGCCAGGCTGGCGGCAAACTCCCGCTCTTTGGGTTTCAAGGACGAAGCCGGACCAACGTAGGGCTCAGCTAACTGAGCCGTCACAGGCAACGAGCAGCCTCATGCATCTCTGCTCCGATGCAGCCTGGGCTTTTCTGGAGCCTGGATCGTTTTAGACAGATCCCCTCGCCGCTATTAGATTCAGGAAGATGTCTCGATCTGCATGCCACTTCCGCAAACATCCCACCRACAGCATCCCCTCTCGGCACTACAGCCAGCGAGGTGCTTCTTGACACCAGAAACTACAATTGCTACGTTCAGATCCCAGACAAAATAAAAGCCGATGTTACTCCCCAGATTGTCCCTTTTGAGAGCTATTCAGAACAATAATTCAATACCGGAAAAATTAATTGAAACATTAAATGGACAAGATAGAAACGGAACAACTGGGACAGCTTCTAAAAGGCAAAGCGTGCGTGTCTGCTCTGGGAGAAGATTTCTGATGGAATCAACAAAACAATGGATAAAGGAAAATCAGCAGATATAATTTAYTGGGATTGTCCTAAAGCCTTTCACAAAATCCCACATGAGACGCTCTTAAGGAAACCAAGTGTTATTGGGTGAGATGTAAAATATTGTCGGGGAGCGGGAAGCAGCTAAGCGACAGAAAACAGCAAGTGGGAGTAAGTGGTTAATACCCCTGTCTGGAAGGAGGTTAGAAAAAGAAGGGTGTCCTAAGGACAGCCACCAGATCCGGCATTTTGAGCCCATTTGCTGAGCATCCAGAACAACGAGGTGGCAGGACCAGGCCGCAGGAGGCGGCTGAGGTTCACGAGGGGCTCCAGACAGTCCCCGTCTGAGGGGTGAGAAGGCAACGCAACAGCAGGGCAACGGCAGCGCAGTAGGGCACAGGGGGATGCAGGCAGACAGGCGTGAGCCCTTGCACCCTGCGGCGAAGGGCAAGGGCGCGCAGCCTTGCTCCAGGACCCGCTACTGCCAGAACTGGGAGGAGAAGGAAGCTGCTTGGTCACAACTGTCTCACTGCAGCCCGTCGCCCACACGCACCCTGAGCACAGACACTCTGGGGAGGGCTGGGACCGGCCAAGGGCTCCCAGCGATGGATCTCACCTACGTTGGAAGTTGCACCAGCCTCTCCTCCCAGGAGAATCAGCAGAGAGACTCGCATGAATCATCCAACCCAGTTTAGGCATCTACCTTTGGAAGGATGAATCATGCCCCGGCCATTTCGCTCCACCGGCCGTACTGGAAGTCTGGATGTGCAGCTCTGAGTGGAGAGCTGCAGGTAGGGGAGGTGGATTCCTGCCCCAGAAGTCCCCAGGAGGGTGATGCTTTGGATACTCTGGGAATACCAAAGCCTTCACAAAACAGCCCCAAGTCACTCACTCCTTCCTTACTTCCCACAGTCGGAGATACTCCGTCCCAGAACAGCCCATCCTCCCGTTCAGGCAGGGTACCAGGGCTGTAAGCAATCCTTCCTCCTTCCACCACTCACACATACTTGAGTGAAGATAAGCTGAACATGACACCAAGAAGGACCATGTCAACCCCTGGCCTTGCTCCTCACACTCGCAAGCCTTGATCTCCCCGTGTCCTTTCAAGACATCTTTCAACTCTCCGTCTAGAAAAGAGAAAGCTCAAGCAGAAAAAGCTCACGTGTCTCAACATCCTGCATTGGGTGCCTGATAACCAGGGGAGGGAGGATCCTCCTGAAACACCACCCTCAGCAACACAAAAAGCATTTTAAAAACAACACGCTGTGTTTTAATTTTTCTTTTAGTTAGTTTATAAAGACAGCAAAATCAGATCAGAACAGCCCATCTCAGCTGCACGGTACCCCTCACACAAAGGTTTTTGTGCCTTCCACCGGGCAGAAATGCAGCCAACTCGAAGAATGCACAGGCCCAGGTAGAAATGACCACAGAGGTAATTCAGCCCATCCCTTAAATCAATATAAGCAATTCCTTGAGATATATTTTCACTAAATATACCAATAGATATAAGCCTTAGTGTTACAAGATGCGTCATCTGCTGAGGTAAGAAGAAACTCTCCAGATGTGCTGGGGAATGTCTAAGTGTTTGCCAAGGAAGTTTACTGCTCTCCCTGAACCTTGACTTTCAGCAGAAGTGCAGTACCGGAGGAGATGAGAATGGACCTGGTCTGCTAGTGCACATTGTWGAGAAATCTGGGATTGCCTGGGGGTCGCTGCATCTGAGGCCTGCAAGGCTTCCTCTCCTGCCCCACGGGGTTGCCCTACTACCTCATCCCTCCTTTTGCCAGAAAGCAGCTCCTCAGTTTTCACCCTAAATTATTCCTGGGCAGTTTATAGCCATTTGTTCTCATCCATCAGTGAAACAGCTCCTTTCCCACCCCGGTGCTCTATGTCCCATGGTCCAACCGCTTTGTGAAACCGAGCTTCAAGAGTCTCTGGAGATGGACCGTCCACCACTGCTCTGCAGGGACTTTCCCATCATTTCATGTATTGATCCTGCCATCACCCGCTCGCTCCTTMGGACTTATCAAGGACCTGTACGTTTCCCACTCTAGCACTGAGCATAGCATCAGGGAGAGTTTTCTGATAACTATGCTGCATTTTCCTCTCTTTATTTCATCCCATTACCCATGGTTATATCTCTTAGACCACTCTAAGTAATTACTCAGCCGGGCGTTTATGACCTTCAGATATTTGTCCATCCTTGGTTTAAGCAAACTTTTAGTCAAGCTATGCTTAATATTTAGACCATACAGAAACGTTCATTTTCAAAACAGTAGAGTGGGACAGAAATAAGYGGCTTCCCAAGCAGGTAGGGAGCACAGAGAGCACCTGCAGACAGGAGGCTTTGTGTCCTCTGCTCCTGCTACCTTTTCCCCTCTGAAGAGAAAAATAAAATAAAAAAAATCCCTCCTCTGGAGATATCCTCCCCCTCCAAGCAACATCTCTCCGAGAGCAGAGAAAGAACGGAGGAAGCAGAAATGGCCGGAGAGCAGGAATGCAGCCAAAATCAGAGCACTCACTGCAGCAGTGGCTCGAGCAGTCGGCGGCAGCATGCCCGGGCCGTTACAGAAACACTGCAATCCCCTGCCAGCACCGCGCTGCTTGGGGCACCAGCCGCAGACGGACCAAGGGACGAGGACAGAGACAGGACACTCATGGGGCACGGCTAATGCATCAGGTCCGCTCTTTATGCGGCGCCTTTCCTCCCAGCGCTGAACACGTGAGCTCACCACCCCGACTCAGTCTCTCAATCTCAGGCAGCTTTCTGCTTCCTCAACGTTATGCAGCTTTCACACGAAAAACCCCAATTGCCTGGCAATCCCCCCACTCGTGCCTCCCCCTTGCTCCCACCCACAGGCCTCCATGAGAAGGTGATCCACTGCAGTGCCAAACACCCTCGGAGGAGGGCAACTCCTTTTAGAGAGATTGCTCCAGGTCGCAGGACGGCGAGGCCAGCCCTGGGGCTAGGGACAAGGGAACGAAGCCATCGTTGCTGTCGGGCGATGCACAAGGAGCCAGATGGCCACGTGGCCTCGTCTCTGTGCTTCCAGCTGCGTCTAAAGATATCGCGGCACCTCCTTCGCAAGCAAGAGCCGCATTGTCTGAAAAAAGCCGTTGGAAATTACAGGGAAGGCAGCAAGCGCCCCAGCAGCTTGTAAGAGGAGCCAGCCCCCAAAATAACTGCACAAGAGCCCAGAAGGCCTGAATGCTCTCCTTCATGCCAGGAGGGTCACTGCCCTGGCGCAGGGGTAGGTGCACGGTGCCAATCTGTGCGGGGATGTGCTGCACGGTGCTCACTCTCTAGGGAAACGCCAGCGCCAGCCTGGGCAAATCCCCACGTCTGCCCACGCAAGGCGGCACCTTTATATATGAAGTGCACGCCTGCACCTGCACATGCATGTCCATTCCTCGTGGGGTGCGTGCATCGCACCCACGCGATCCCCCAGCCATGCCTGTCCCCACGATGCGCAAGCACGCGTGCACCCCCAAGCACGCACATAGCTTCCCCCCACAGCCGGGCGAGAGCAGAGCCAGGTGCCACGCACACACTCCAGACGCACGGCCGCCCTCCCCATCGCCGCCCAGGGACGGCCGCCTTTCCACGCCGGCGGCCGAGGCAGAGCAGGACAGCCTGCACTCTTATTATGCCTAGTGGGTGCAAATGGAAACCAGCAAAAATTAAGCCCTTATTATCAACCCCCCCAGGAGGCTCTAGATGACAGCCTCCATCCCAGCACCCGGCCACGAGTGTCGGGTGTCTGGCGGTGGGTGAACTCCATCAGGGTCAGGCAGGCGATTACAGCCCACGGAGCGGTCGATCGACTCAGCCTGCTGCAAGGTGATGGTCAGGGCCACAGCRAGGGATGGCGAGGCTGGCAACAATAATGGAGATTTACTGCTCTGAGCCCTATTAACTGGGCCATCTGGATACCAAGCGTCAGCGCGAGTTATTAGAGACCACAGGCTGATGTTGTAAACGGGCACAAAGGCAGGGAGAAGCTGGAGACACTGTAATAGTGGCTTCCAGCTTAAGAAGAAGGTGGGAGCTCTAGGAGGTTTTCTCCTGGAGCAAAATGCCTACAAGTGGAAGGAGAAAGGGAAACGCACACGCACGCACTGCACAAACGCTTGCAAAGACTTGTGCCAACAAACACGCTCATGTACATGGAGCTACCAAGGCACAAGCACTTCTGCACCAGCTCAGGCAGCCTGGTACGCACTCACATACAAATACATGCAGGCACAGCACTAGCGTTTGCTGCAAAGGCAACAAAGGGAGAAAGGGGAGAGGGGAACAGAGAAGGAAAAGTAGGCAGCAAGAGCTCCACATCTGCAGCACTGCCAGCTTCAGGCTTTCACATGTTGTTATGGAGCTCGACACAAAGTTATGAGGGTGGTCTGAAAAAATGAGGTGCCTGAAGCGTGCTGTTTGGGGTGGTTATAATGTGCCTCCTGCTTTTTGATCTTTTAAAAGGTCACGTTTTTCGTTGTTCCTTCCTCTGCAGCCATGAGAGTTAGAAAGACTACCTTTACTTTTGTAAGACAGGACCTTCACAGGGCCACCAGACTCCCTGACCTGGGCTTTAAGGGAAGTGTTCACTATTGATAAAGCAATGGGAGTTGGTGGGTGATGGTGCTTTGGGGGGAAATACCCCCAGGACTTTGCATGAGGACATACTCTTCTTCATTCTCACATCCAGCACAGACCTCTGCCAGGCCAACATTACCGGCCAGTCTCTCTTCCTTTGCAACGAGCTCTGCTGCAACAGTTACTCCCAATTTATACCCTGCAAGAGGCCCGAGTTTGACTCATGGAGGGGAAATGACTCATTGTGGTTACAAAGCATCACTTCGCCAAAAAGGAAAACAACTCAGTGCATGAAACAAAACCTCTTTCCTCCCTTAAAACCGGGCATCACCTTCCAGGAGATAACAGATGAACCAGCCAGCCCCACGCGCAGACCCGAGGTACCAGAACCCATATTGCACCAACCACGCTGGAAGCTTCTCAACTCAAACGGCAACACGTCTCCTGGTAAAACCCCCGCTCCGGGGACACGGAGACGACAGGCCCCATCTCGCAGCGAGCGGTCCGAGGCGTCTGGCACGGCCGCTTCGCTTGCCTCGCTCTGACGCACGAGGCTCCCTGACCGTGAGAAAGTGCTAACTCAGACCGCAGAGGTCTGCAGGTAGCTCCGAGCCTCACGGGAAGGGTGGGAGGCAGGAGGCAGGGTCGTGCCGGCGACCCCCTTCTCCCCCACCTTGCAAGATCTCCGTTACCATCCCTCCGGCGGCGAAGGGGACACCCAGCGTAAATCAGCTTTTTGGAGAAGACGTGGAAGAGCATTTCCACCAAACCCGCTACAGCCCCGGAGCTCTTCCAGCCCCTGGGATCTCCACGCACCATCTCCTGTCCTTGAACACCCACATGACCCTAGCCTGGAGCTGTCCCAGCCCTCCAAGGGCTGTCAGCCCCCAGGGGAACCGACCGGGCCGCCTCCAGCCCCACGGAGCGCCCCTCGCTCGCTCCACCGGCGCCGGCCCCAAGCCGCGGTCGCGGGTGGTCAGGCCGGGGTCCCGAGAGCGCTGCAGCGCCGAAGGCCCAAATCACGCGCCAAGAGGAGCGATAGCAGGGGGAGAGGGAAAAATAAATAAAATGAAAGGAAAAGAGAAAAAAAAAAGCAAACAAAAAAGGAGGGAAGATGTCGGGGAGGGGGGCCGACGGGCGGCCTGGCCGGGGTCTGCGCGGGCGCCGGGGGGCGGCGGGGGCCGCGCGCTCCCGCAGGCCTCAGCCCAGCGCCAGGCTGTTTGGTGCCGCTTCCTGTGCCTCGCCGCCGCGTCGCCATGGCAACGGCGCTCGCTCGCTCGCTCGCTCTCTCAAGGAGGTTCGCTTCCCGGCTCCCGCTCGCTGGCGCTGGCTTTTTCCTCCCTCCCTCCCTCCCTCCTCCTCCTCCTCCTCTCGCCCCGGTTTTCTGCTCTTTCTCTCCCAAGAGCTCCGCAGGCCTTCGAGAAACCCCCCGCGCTGCCCGGGGTCGCCCTGGCCCAGGGAACGAGGGACAGGCTGGGAAGGGGGCAGCCGGAACGAGGGTCATCTCTGCTGGGTTGGGAGCCGCTTCCCAAGACGTAAAAGGCCGTTTCAAAGAGGACCGTGATCAGACGTTTACCATATCCAGCGAGGGAAAGACAAGCAGATCCAGGTTAGGAATGAGGAGACGGACTTAGGTAAAGAGTGCAGAAACGCAGGAGAAGACATGTACAGAGTGATGGACTCGCTCCGAAGGGGGCAAGCTGGACAAATGCTCGCCCAGGCTTAACTCCTTCTCCGAACGGAGTACGTCAGTCTCCAGAGGTCCTTTCCAGCCTTATTTTCAAGGACCAACAACTAAAGAAGGCTAAATTTCTCATTAAAAAAGTAGCTGAGCCAGAACCAGGGGTGACTCAGTGTTTAATATCCTCAATTCAACAGAGAGGGAGAGAGACGTAGGGAGACCAAAATGGTGATGGAGGAAGCAGAGAAGCTGGAAGGAGAGGGAACGGGAGGAAGAAGTGAGAAAGACCTTCCTGCCTCCGGCTCCRACAGCGCGTCCAGGCATGACAACAGAGCCAGCCACAAGGAAGAGGGGGGTTTTGAGAGCATCCTCCAGGGTTAGATACCTTCTTCCCGCTTAATACCATGACTTTCCTCTTGCCCTAAGAAAGCCCCAACCTTAAACATCAAGGATAAGCCTCTGGCCCCTTGAAAGTCAGCAGCCCGATTTGGAGGAGGCCAGGTTCGCCCCCATAGCATCATCTTGTCTTTCTTGTCCAGTGTCCTGCCCTGCCAAGCATGGGGCTCGTGTGTCCCTGCAGTCTGCCCAGCACCGAGCACCATTAACTCATCGCGCCCACCCAGCGCTCCRCCAGGACAGAGGAGTTCCTTTGGTTTGTTTTGCATTGTTTTTTTGTGCCTCCCAAAGAGCTGCGGTTGGAAATCAGAGGCTGGGTTAATCTGACCTTGTCATACATATCAGATGTGCAGCAGAAACAGCCCTCCAGTAAACGTTACCACGACATTTGGGGATTTTTTTTCTCTTTCTTTTTTATAGCAGACATCTGCAGTGGGAGAAGAGGGATGGAGGAGAAAGGAATCAAAAGGAACAGGAATTCTTCCGACAGTCGAATCCCACCAACTCAAAGCTCCCCACCCCCAAGTCCCAACTTGCTCAAGGTCAGATTGAGACCGTGACGGAGAGGAGCAACCCAAAGGAGCACAGGGCTGCGGACTGCTCAGCCTGGCCTTCTAACACACACCTATCCCCACAGGCATCTGCTCCAGGCTCAAGGTTTCCTTATGTGCAGAATTGCCCTGACTTAACTTAAGGTGCAGTCCTGCAACTGCTGCAGACGCTTGCTCTAGATGCCAAGCTTCTTTCAGTGTGGTTTAAGTCAATTAGGAGCAGGCTGAAACTGAAGTGAATTAAGGCATTCAACCCAAAATATGAGTGCCTGCCTGGAGGAAAGGGGAGGGGAAGGCAGCTCTGCACCACTTTTAGCTAATCCAGTGCAATTCAACCAATATAAATCCGAAAACAGACAAGGCAGCATCCTTTTTCCCTCCTCCTCTCTGTTCTCACTTTCCCCCCCTTCTTTCCCTCATCCTTCCCCCGTCCCCTCCCTGAAGACTTTCTCCTGCTGTTCATCTCTCTTCCCTGCTTTCTCAGCCCCTCTCTCCTTGCCCACATGAGCAAGGGGGCTGGGAGGCAGTTGGAGATCAAACTCCCGGCAGCGCAAAGGCTTCGAATCTGCAGCGAGCTCCATACAGCTCTGGAGTAAGGGCGGAAAGGAGCAGGATTGGGAAAAGCTGGCTGTTTCCAGGTGCAAGTGGAGAAACTGCTCACAGCATGGAAAGCTCAAGCACCTGAGAGCAGGTGCATTTTCTCAAGCAGGAGAGAGCATCTCCTCTGTAGTGCTCACTGCCAGATCAGGCCCACGTCCGGCCGAGCTCTGCCCATATCCAGCCCCTCCCCGGACCCAGGCCAGGGCAGGGAGACCTGACGTGCCCGAGCAGCCCTTCTGACGGCACACGTAGGGTTTAGGGGGCACAAGGAGGGAGACATCGCGTAGCAGCAGGCACCCCGAGGGGCTGGAGCACCACTGCTTGCAAGATGCTCACCAGCTTCCAGACTCTGTTCTCACCTTCTGTGGAGGAACATTGCACAGCTTTTTACAGCACAGTTTTTAAAAGGTGTTTAGCAATCTATAAGGACTTTTATTAATGCAGGAAGATGCATTAACATGGATGCCACAAGGTATTTTCAAAGCACCTAAAATACCACTCCTATTCCTCAAAAAAATAAAATAARATTTAAAATCTCTCAGATTGGCATCTGGAAATAAAAACAGCAATACCTCATTTCTCCCAGACCTCACCTAGCTGTTCAGATGTCAGCCCCCCTGGAACAAGGATTGCTGCTCACCAGGCACCTGCAGAGCGGGCTCCTGCTCGGCCCCACGCTGACACCCTCCGCGTGATGGCAGAGGGTGCTCAGCACTCCTGCGCACACCAGGAGCCCAGGAGGCAGCTCCAGCTGCCATTTAGCAGCTCCTCTTGGAGAGGGGGGAAGAGTACAGAGAGGATTAAGCAGCTCTGTGCCTGGGCTCTTGGACCATATGGCGTTTCTTTGATGATTCAGAGTAGCTGCGTTCATCTGCTGGAGCCGTGAGTAGGCTTTGCCCCAGGAAGATGGGGGGAGAGGAGGAAGACGGCAGTCCTGTCCCACGGTGCTGGGGCTGTTGGCATGTGACACTCACACCTCTGGCCAACTCCCTCCGGCAACAGGACTCCCAAGCTCTGCACGAAGGTGCCTGCCATGCTCTGGCTGCTACCAGCTCTGAGGAAACGGGACTCACACATCACACAACCAACCTGCGCTAGGAAAACGCCATCATATCAGAACTCAATACACCCTGCTGCAAGCCACAAGCTGAGCTACAAAATCCTCGTCCCTGGGAGCTCTCTGCAACGGGGCAAAAGCACCGCATACTTCCAGAGATCTCTGCTCCAGGAGCACTGTGAAGTTAGTCCCCATGGCACGTGGCATTGGTTGTTGCCAGCAAAAAAAGGAGGAATTGCTGGAGAAGGACAGAACAAACATGATGTGGGGACAGTTAATTGGAAAAGCTGCCCGAGACGCAGGCTTTCCAGACAAACTTTGGGATGCCGCTCACTCCTCATCAATGCAAATGAAACAGGAGGGCCTGGGAGACGTCTCATGCTCCCTCTTTGGGTTTACACCCGGATAACTAGATCACAAGGCTGAGCATCTGCAGCCCGTGGTACCCACGGCATCCTCCGATCTGCAGCTGCAGCCTTTTAGTCTCTGTCAGCACCGACCACAGCAACTCGGACCAAGACTCGGAAGCTGCCACCCTCTGAACCTGCTGCACTCATAAACGATGCGACTCCAGAAAGAAATGCAGTGTGGACCCTCTCCCCTCAGAGTGCATCTCCCCTCCCCACCTCCCCTCCAGCCCCTTTGGCGCCCGAGCGTACCCGTCTGCTCGCAGAAAGGCTGCCTGCACACGTCCAACAGAGACGCGCTCGCGCCAGCATCGCCTGGAGGGGAGGGCTGAAATCTGCCCGCAAATCGCTGCATCTACGGAAGAAGAGGGTGCGTTCCCCCAGGCTGCTGCACAAATCCAGGGTCAAAATTAGCCCCGGGAGCAAGCACAAACCCTGCTTCCACCACCACCAGCTGACTTCAGGGTACCACCTGYAGAGACCATGGCACTGACGGAAACRGCACAACGCCAAGTGGAGAGCTGTTGTCTCCAGGGATTCACAGCATGGCAAGCACCCAGTCATCCCCGCGTGGRTTCCCTGCTCCAGTGGGTTCAGGAGACACCGGGATTGATACAGACATCCCGAGACTTGAGCCCAAGGCTCGAGGAAGCTCCAGCAGACCCCGTGGCCATCCCTGCTTGCTAATTAGACTATATTCCACACTTGCACAGAAAGCATCCTTCAGCTGCTTCTTCCCTTATGTCCTGGGAAGAATGACAAGAATTTAATAGATTTTGAGGAAATACGACAAAGATATACAGTAACTATCTACCTCTGCTGAGTGGTTAAAAAAAAAAAGGGAATGACTGAAATACAAAAAGACAACGAGGAACGACCTGAAACCAAGATGTGCTAAGGGTTAAAGGGGAAGGCTGGACACATGGGMCAGGAAGCCAGATTCAGTTCCTGGCTCTGACACCAACTTCCTCCATGACCTTGGACAAGTTCCAGGGGCACCAGATTTTCAGGCAATTTCTGCTCAGGCGTGGGCCCAGGCTTACCCACGCAGAGCCTGGCATGGCAGGCAGGATGCTGAGCCTGCTGGAAAGTCTAACCCTAGGTCAGTGCCTCAATTCCTCACCCTGCTGAAATRGCATCACTAACGCTGCCTTTCTGCTATCCTATTTCTAGCTGATTTGGCAGAGGTACTCGGGTAGGAAGGAGATGTCTTGCATTCGTGCAACTCCCTGGAAGCTGGGAGAAAGTCACTCTCCTCCAGAACAGCTTGGAAAGGTCCAGGAAAAGTAGTGATGGAGACAATTCTCCTTAGAAACCAAACAAAAGCATTGGGTGTTTGTGCAGAACCAGACAGGACAGTGGATTCACAAGTCCCATGCCGTTGAGGGAGGTCAGACACGTCACTTAGGCATGGTAAAAAAAACCCTTCTAGGTTAAAACACAGCGAAGCTTGAGATGGACCTGAAGGGACATTTGATTTCTGTCCGATTCCCCTGGGGTGGCCCTTCTACCTGCAGGGCTGCCCAGAGGCTGAAGCTGCCCTGAAAGGGGCAACATTCGTGCTCCAAAACGCCAGGGTAGATAAAAGGAGTTYGGGAAAAGCAGCAGCAATAGCACCCCTGGTTCTCTGTGCCGCCCGCCGAGCTCTGGTGGGCGCACGCTGAACCAGGCTGCCCTGTCCTCTGTTTTACTGTCCCGGTAGTTGCACAGTCATCAATCAGTGCAGCTTTTCGGAGACCCTTTGGGGCAGAGCAGCAGGGCGAGCCAGCAGCTAATCCTGCCGCATCAGCTCGGACCCCCACAGCCCTGACAACAGCAACGAGAAGGAATGGAAAAATACAGAAAGGACCTCAATAAAGCCTCCTCATAAAAGGGTTCACACCACATTCTGGACCCCATTTTCCACCTTTGGTCCCCTGTCTTGACAGCTGCACAAAGTATCCACAGGGAGAGAGCAGACCCAAGCTGCAAACTTTAAAAAAAAAGAAAAAGGAGAGCAGGAGAGAGAGTGTCTGACTACAGCCCTAAGGGCTGTCACAACAGATAAAACCTCAGCCAGGCTTCGCAGTTTGAGCTCCTGCACGCTAATGCACAGCAGAGCTAAAAATACCGACGTGTGGAAAAGCAGAGGCTGCTGTTGCTGCGCTCGGAGCCGATCGCGGGCTGCAGCTTCGCAGCGAGACCCGGCGAGCCAGATGTGCGGCTGCAGARGGGACCACAACGCCGGGCCCCACGCAGAGGCACCCAGAGAGGTCCCCCCCAAAAAAGCCCAGCAGCGAGGCTTGCTGTGCCCGCGCCGGGCGGCCGTGCCCATCAGAGACCCGACTCGAGGGAAGGGCTGGGTCAGGTTTGTGCTGATGTGGAGTAAAATATCTGGGCCATGTGCTTTCGCTCTGCGGGCAAAGCGGGCTGGCAGCGCAGGGAAGGAGCAGCAGGCCACGGGGAGAGGGGACGATGAGCTGAGAAAGGGACGGGTAAGGCAAAGGGAGCACTCGGCAGTTCTGGTTTGGTCTGAGGCACTGAGGCATGAGATCGTTTCCCAGGACCAGGTTGGGTGACCCCTCTCCTCCCACATGCAGGAGGTGGCCCTCAGCCATGCCATGAGCCTGGCGTAAGGAGGGACAGTGCAAAGAGGCAGGACAGACCCAGGGCCTGATTCCTAGGGCTGCAAGACCTGCGCCCCCATGATAATCCCTTTTGCAAGAGGGGAACGAGCTCACGCCTCCGCTGCGGCACGACCCCCTGGTTTACCCAGCAGTCTTCTCTGCAGCCATCGTTACCCTATCTGAGGCTCGGGAATGGGACCATACTTAACCATGCTCTTAAATTCAAGCACACACTTAAAATCTATTTTCTTCAATGGAACTGAAGGACACGCTTAAGGGTTAGCACATGATTATCTGCTTTCAGCAAAGGTCAGTCTTCCGAACCGGCGCCTCCAGGGTGCATGCTCAGGGCCTCATCCTCCCAAACCCAGGGAGGTCACTCGGGTGTCATGAAGCAGTTACATCCCCCCTCCCCTCCCTTCACTGCAAATTTAGACAAAACCCACTGCTCTTGGGGTTGATCATCCTTCAAGACACTGATTAACAGCAGGCATCAAGCAATCATCGCTTTCTGCAGTAGGTTTGCATTGTCCCCAGCAGACACCAAGAAGAGCAACAGCGTGTCCAAAGCCACCAGCTCTGCAAAGACAACCGAGAAGCACATCCACAGCCTGGAGGTCGACTGGTCTCCATGAAAACACACAGCTTACAGGATCTAATTTCAGAAACCATTGCAATGATGGAGGATCACGTGGTCTCCTTCCACTCAGAGACAGAACAACAGACTACTTTTCACGTGCTAGGCACACTCCCACTCTGTCCCACAAGTGCTATGGACTCAACTGGCTCAGGGTCACTTGGACCCGAGACCTGAAGCCTGAACTCTACGTAAGGCACCAAAGGCAGAGCCTCTGGTGCTCGTCTCCTGGCTAACGCAGCCTGCACTGCCATGCTGAGCCTCACAGGGCTCAAATCCTGGCCTGAACATCAAAATCACACCCCGGGGTCATCCTCTCCACTAACACCTCCAGGTCAGTCCTGCGTTACACCTTCCACGCTGGCACCGACCCATCTGCACAGAGTGCAGCAGCCCAGTTACCCCATGCTTCACCCAATTTCTTTTCTACTCACAATAGCATCCAAGACACCGCTGCAAAGTCCCCGTGGATCTGTTTCAAGGTGCATCATCAGCACGTTTGGCATTTGAATCATTCTTAGGACATGCTCCCCTACAAAAGGCTATTTTATCTTCCAAGCAAACCCCCTGCCTCGGAGGTTGCACTTTCCAGCAGGCATCAGTGGTGCCAAAGCAGCCTTTGGGCAGAGCCGAGAGTCCTGCTAAGCCCAACATGCAGCATCAGCATCGCTGATGCCTTATGCCCTGACAATCCTTCGGAGAAAAGGGGGAGGAGGGGTTAAAATTACAAGGAAAAACGTTCCCAGACTCAGTGAAGTTTGCAGACTAGAAGAGCAAAAAGCAATCATCCGGGGCACCCCTCACCGTGCTGACCCCTGGTATGACGGGGAGAAACCCTCCCCTGGGCGTCAGGCAGAGAGGACGGCAGGCAAAATGCAGCCCGCGACCCTAAAAGGACTAACACCCCCGCTATCGCTTTGTGGGGCTCGTGGTTACCCCCCGCGGGTAGCACCGGGGAAGGGGGATCGCTGCAGGAAGAGGCTGCCGGATCGACCGCCCGGCCCCAGCCCAGCTCGGCAGCACCATCTCCACGAGTTTCTCCAAGCCTGAACTGGTTATTTTCACCGTACCAGAGCAATCCATTATACCAGGTCGGTTCCTGAATAACAACTATTATTCTGATTAATTAATGTTTTCACAGTACATTGAGGAAATTAAAAAAAAAGGGGGGAGGAATCAAAGTGCCTCATAAGCCCAGAGGACAGCCATGAACACCATGCAGGAAAAGACAGCGAATTCTATAGTAAATACATCATCAGTATTTATAGATTAGCCCAAGAGGATCCCCCCCGAAAATTGCAAATTGACCCAGCTACATATTAACCAGCCTCACTTGCACATGACTGAGTGGGAAAACTCCTTCTTTGACCCAGGCAGACCCAGCACTATCCAGCCAAACCAAGCATCAGTCACCCCTTTATAATTCGTTCTGCAGCAGGACAAACTCCCAGAGCATCAAAACTCGTTTTGTTTTGTTTTTTCCTCAAAAAAATCAAATAGACAGTTGCCAGCCAGCCCAGCCACACACTTTTAATGTTTCAAGGACTTTCCCAGCCTTTTTCCTTTGCTGCACACGAGCACATTCATATTACATCTACACTACGTACATATCTTACACATCACCATCCGATTATAACCCAGAGTTGGCAAATATCACATTATCACAAGGTGTTGTGAAACCTATTGACTTCCATAAAGCCTCAGCTCCCAGAGTCATGAGAATATGGAGGAAATCTCAGCTTTCATTAACAACAACAACAACAAAATCCCAGCCCCCATGGTTAGAGGAAAAATGTTGAAAATACGAGTTGAGGTGCCCCTAGACACTCAGAAACTAGAAAGCAAATAGAAACCAAGATTTTATCACACAAATTTAACACCAAACTTTCAGTCTGGGGGCAGCAACTAGCATTACAATCACTTTTTATTTGCTTACATTTGAGGAGGCGAAGAGGATAGATCCCAACAGATCAGCATTCACAACCAGGGCCATTTTTCCTCATGGAGTCGGGGTTACATGAGCTCCAGCTCTTTAGAAAATCTGGATGTCCACTGAGAAGTCTAAGCAGCAGCTGATCCCACCTGAGAACCTGCTGCATGGCAGCTCCCATTGCCCAGGGAGATGAGACACCCAAGGGGCCTTCCCCACAGCAACTGTGAACAACCAAGCAGGACCCCCGCTGCAATACTTCCCACAGCTCCCAAAAAGCAGCCCTGGTTTGCCAACCCTTTGGCTCAGAAGACCATTACTAGCCCTCAGCATCTCTGCTGGATCACCATGCAGCTTCAGCATCAAGCTGTTAATTGAAAACCCTCTAGAGGCAATAGTGCATCAGCTGTGGTCACTTAAGAAGGTCTCACGCACCATCAGCACTCTGTAGGAACCACTTTGCAAAAGGGATGGCTCAACAGGTTGTTAATGGGATATGGAAATTTCCACCTCAAGATCTCAAAGCTGCCCAGGACAGTGCCTGAAAGCACTTCCCCAGTTCTGGCAGGTTGATGCTCCAAGTGATCCCATGTTAACACTTTATTAGGCTGATTTCCTTCCTTACCTGCCACTTCTAAATGGATTGTAAGATATATGAAACCAAGAGCATCTTAGGTATTTATCCAGCACCCAAATCCAGTGGGCTCAGCCCTGTCTGCAGCTTCAAAGTGCTGCTCTAGCAACTGTAACTAATAACAAGACTAGTTTCCCATGAATATGTTATCAGACTCATCACCATCAACCTGTCCTTGTTGGTCTTCCCAATAGAGGGTTCAGGAAACAAAAGGGCTACCAGGAGTCCAGAGAGCACTTCAGGCTTTCATACCTAACAGTGTTGTCTCCCTCAGGGTCAGGTCCACGAACTGGCACAGGGAGACTGCCCCACAGCACTCCCTTTCCTGGGCTTTGGGGTAAGCCRGGAGGAGATGGACACCAAACACCCTGGCCAGGTTTCTGAGAACGTACGCACTTGCAGGCCACCAGTGGGTTAATGAGGACCTGGCAAATAGCCTTCAAGTGACATTTGATCTGTATTGCATGTAGCTATGGACCTCCCTACCCACCCTCAGCACCTCAATTTAGGGAGCCTTCAGGATCTGGGAACGGAGCAGCTCCTTGAGCCATGTTTGCAGAGGACGATCAGAGAGCACATTCCCCAGGCTCTTCTTTTGCCAGAGCCAAACTCACACCAAAACATTCCCCTATGGAGAAGGGACCTGTGAAGTTTGTCTGCCCAGGTGTGAGATACCCAGTGGTGATTCTAGCAAGGGCCATAAGGCAGCAAGGACAAATGGCCCCAGGAAACCCATCAGCAGGGGACACCCAGGGCCATCAAACCGAGCAAACGGAGCAACCTGAGCTGGCTCCGCAGCAGCTACCCAGGCTGGGCTGGCTCCACAGCTGGCGTAAATCAGCACGCATCGGCTCCCGTCTTCTCCTGGTGTAAATCCGAGTCCCTCACAAGCGTCTGCACACCACTGTAACTCCCTCGCTCTCAAAGCCTGGTGGCAAGAGCAGCTACACGGCACGGAAAATTTGAAAGAAGCTAAAATCTTCAGACGTAAGATGTGCAAACTGACATGCCCCCGCCAGCGTCTCCTCCACCTTGCGCTTGGCCGCCTTTGCGGCTGGTGCGGCCCGGGAGAGGCCCGGGGTCCTGGCGCACTGCGCGGCAGCGCCCGGCGCTCTCCCTCGAGCCACGGCCGCTCGACGCCGACCCCTCTTACTGTCCATTAAGAAAACTCAGGGCTCATTCTCCATCTTGYAGCAGCCCAACTTCGTCTGCACCAACTGGGGGGCTGACGTAGCCCTCTCTGTCTGCATCCCATCTCCAGCCTCTCGCCCGAGCCCTGGAAACCTGGAGCCGTTGCGGAGAGAAGCGTGCAGCTGCCAGGGCAAAACGCAGGGCGTTTGGGCAATTCGGAAACCCCCAAACTTGCCTCGGTCCAGACTCCTAAAGATGCTCCTAAACAGGCGCTGCCTGGCAGCACCGGGGAGGCGCGCTGCACCGGCGCCTGGCCGCCCGCCCCTTGCACACTGCTGTCACGAATTTAGCAGGCCTCGCCGCCAGCTCCGGCCTCTTGAAATTCTGCACACTAATAAAATCCTAACTAATTTACATCCAAGATGGGGAGTGAGTGGCAGCTGTTGCTATAGCAACCCTCTCCCGAGCCCTGGCTCCCGGCTGCCGCACAGCTCCGAGATGGAGAGATTCGAAGCCGGCTCCCCCGGTTCGGGCTGGCCCCGGCCCTGCCGGCAGGGGACACCCGCAGCACCCAACCAGCCCGGCAGGTCTCCCAGCGTGGGCAAAACCGAGCGCCGCTGCCCCCAGGTCCCACTGCAGCGGGGAGACGGGGTGCACGGGACGCAGTGACCCCACCGCGAGCCAGCCCGGGGCGTCCTCGCCTCTTCTGGGTCCTGCCTTTCGCACCCTCCATCCCTAAAGGTCTTCCCTGTCCYGAGAGCGTTTAATCGCCAGCTCCTGGAGTCTGGGGACTACGCAAGAACCCCCGCTCTCATGTAGAAAAAAAACAAAAGAAAAAGGACAGCAAAGCCAAATTGCTCACTGAGCTACACGGCTTTGGGGAAATGCTGGAAAACCTGAGCCCTGGTCTCAGCAATGGAAGGAAAACTTGCAATTTGTTTAACATTTAATGCGGTTATTTTTTTTCTTAAGTTGGACTGACGATTATTCAGTGCCTGACCTATGGAGGGGTTTAATGCTTCGGATTGATAACAGCACCCTTTCTGAGACCTTCCCTCGGCTCCGGTCAGACTGGGTCCTGGTTTGTAGGAGGAGCTCAGCTCCTAGCACGAAACCTGGACCGGTCGCCAGGGCTCCACTGTTCCCCAACAGCACACAGAGACATCACATCTCCATGGTGAAGCATTCAGCAATGAGCTGCTTTAGCAGAAAAGCAATCAGAGGACATCATTTCCACCAGCCAGCCAGCACGCGGAAGAAAAGAAAGCAAACCCCCCGTTTTGGTAAAGCAAACGGTGGACACGCTCGGCCTGACTGCATCACCTCCAGCCTTCATGCCGGAGTCAGATAGCTGCAGCGTCAAGGACGCTTCACCCTGACCTGTGCAGACCACGCCTGGATGCAGTCTGCTCACGGTAGTGCATGGGAGACTCAGTGAATAAATATATCGGGTCTCTGGGGCCAGATCCTGCTCTTGGTTATAGCTGGATAAAGCTGGGGGGATTCAGTTCTTGAATTCATACAGCTATTCACCTGGTTTAATGGAGAGGGACAAGTGTAGGCATCTTGGATACGTGCTGGGGGGGGGAATGCACTTCCTCCCCCATGAACGTACTCCTTAGGTCTTCCTGGGACCAGGATCTGGCCCACAGCACAGGTACTTCTGGACTGACCATATTTTCCCTTGGCCAAGACGTCAAGGAGGTACAAAGGTTGCTCTACGGGGACATTTCCCTTGTCTCATACTTAGGTGCCATGCCACGTGAGCACCACGAGTCCAGGATCCTGGCTGTGAAGGCTCCTGGCCCCATCACCTTGTCCCCAGTGAAAGACATCCTTGGCATGCTTCGGGATCTATTTATTCCTCGCTCCAGACCTCAGCTGCCTGCTCCGTCACACAGGGAAAAACTGACTCAGACCTTCCCAAGATAAGGAGACCACATCTGCAGCCCAGCTCCCCAGGAATGCAATCAAAATAGCGACCGGGAGGCAAGGCGAGGGAAGGAGGGGGGCAGAATTTTTCGCTGCTGACTCCGACCCCCTGATGGACTGTTGCTATGGAAAGACTGCAGCGAGCAGACCCAGCTGGGGTCCTGCTGAAGGATTTTCCCTGCTTGGCCTGAGGCTAGGACAGGGGGAAGGCGGGGAGCGGGGGGAAACACCGCGAAAGAGCTTGCATCCGGCCGCGACAGGGCTCCCCGTTATCAGGTGTGGAGCCCACCTCCCTCTTGGCTGGAGCATCCCGAGACATTTTTGCAATCCAGCACCAGGCTCAGCTGCTGCTCAGCAGCGTTTGAAGCCTGGTACAGGAACAAGGCTAATAAACCTGGTTACTTATTAATGACAGAGGTACCAGGGAAGGGACAGAGAGCTAGTAACCTAAACGCTGGCCTGTCTTCCTCCGAGATTGTAAGGTCTCTGGGGCGAGGCATGCTGCTTAGGACAGGGCGCAGCTGTCTGCGCCCCAGGTCCCGGCGATGCCCTCGCGGTACCCCGTGAACCCACGCCAAGGAGATGACAGCCGCCGGGTCACCCAGGCGCTGACAGCCCCAGCACGGCCAGCCGGAGGCGGACACCTTCGGTGTCAGCACCTCCAGCTCCTCTTGCCTCCCTCCTGCTTTCAAATCCTCCATTTTTGCAGGAAGAAACAGGACAGCAATTTCTCTTTTGTGGGGAGAAACAATAAAGAAGCTAAACAAGTCCCCTTCCAGGCTGACATTTGGGGGAAAATCTGTACAACTTTCTTACTGTTAAAAAAATGTTCGGTGGCAGCATTGGGTCAAGCCCTGCACAGGAAAAAAACGYTCAGCTCCCACGGCAGATCTTTTCCATGCAAGCTGCAGCCCAAGGGATCGTTCGAGGGTGGGATTCGTTCCGCAAGGACCCCCAGGGACATGTGCAGGGCTGCTCTGCCCCTCCAAAACCCTCCCTGCCCACCCTGTGCACCTACAGCCCCGTGACATATCTCCTGCTAGGCAGCCTCTTAAACGGTGCCAGCTATAAAATTTCTATTATYGAACCCACTATACAATTTCTATTATTAAACCCTCTCCTAATCAACGGGGATATCCTGAAGACAAGCACCGAGCCGTGGCTAAGTTTATACCGGGCCGCTGCGGAGCCGAGCGTCGGCACGAATGCTCACGGCGGCCCCGCGCTCGTGGCTGCCTGCCCGGCTGCAGGCGTCGGTGCTCTGCCTGTGCGGGACCCGACCCCGGTGCTGCCCAGCGCAGGCGAAACGCTCGAGCAGAAACGCACCCCGGGGCAATCCCCGGTCGCAAGGCTGGCRGCGGCGGCGACCGAAGGAAAACGCGCTTGTCGGTTGGGTTTGGTGCAGTCATGAGAGACAGCTGTGATACGGGGATCATGCCAGGGAGAGCTTCCTCCCGGCCCACCAGGGCCACCTCTACTGTTTCCACTGGCCGTGCTTGCAGGTTTCACCGAGCTGGACGCTGCACGACCATTTCTCGCCTCTGGTGCATGGAGTTGTGATGGAAAAGGCCAGAGCTTGACGCTACCTACTTATACCAGAGCTTGGAATCGGTTACTGCAAAATCTGCTGCCAGCAGCAAGCACCCAAAGGAGTCGTCACCCCTCCTGCTATCTCGCTGGGAGCTGGCAGGAGGGGATGGACAGCTGCTTTTCCATAATCATTTCTCCACCGCTGACGACATTCTRGAGCTAATTTTCAGAAGACACCTTGGGAAGAAGAATGCATTTACAACAGCCGAAGCAACAGGAAGAGCATCTCCTTCCAGAGACCAAAGATGCAAAGCAAAATAAAATGTTGCTTCTTGTTAACCCTTGCTTGTACCTAAGCAAGCAGTGCAAAAGTTGCTGGTCAAATCCTGCCTCGTTCACAGTGCTGTAGCTTTGCCGACTGTCTCAGCAAGAGGAAGGGAAAGCAACTGCCTCTTCAGAGACATTTGTGATCCAAAATCATCCTTTAAGGAGAGATCCCGCCCCAGTCTGAAGTCAACATAAGTTTCACTGCTGATTTCACTGGGAACAGAACCAGACCAAGGTGGAGGGAGAGAAAAGGATCGTAACGAAACCACAGGCTCTCTGGGCTTCCCCTGGCAACGCGAGGACAGGAGTGACCCAGGTTTGCCCAAGGCACTGTGCAAAGTCCCCTGGGTGCAGATCCCCACCCGGCTCTGGGGATGGCTCCGAAAAGCCCCCCCCAGCCGGCAGGGGGAACGGGGAGCTCGAGAAGGTGAGAGGGAAGGAGGAGGGGGAACACCACCTGCTTACTGATCTGGCCATATGAAAGGGGTTTTTCTTCTTTTTATTGGATAAAAACCTTAGCTCTCCCGCTGCCCGGGTTTCAGCCACTCCAGGCTGCTGTTTAATTAGACGAGCATTAGCAGAAAGGCAGCTGGGCAGCCGGGGAGGGGCCTGGCTCCGCGCCCCGTCCGTCCRTCCGTCCATCAGGGCACGCTGCTGTCGGAGGCCGTGCTCCACGCCGAAGCAGCCTTCGCTCTCCTCCCGGCCCCCCGAACGCCCGTGCGGCGGCCAGAAGGAGCCGGGCGCCCCGCGCCAGCGAGCAGCCTCTCGTGCGAGCGGGCGACGCTCCCCGCCGCGGCCCCTCGCCCAAACCGTCGGCAGCGCCGCAAAGCCGCCTCTCCCAACCTGTCCGGGTTAAAGGCAGCCCCAGGGGGCCGAGCGGGGACCCCTCCGGGCCACCTAAGCCGTTTGTTGCTGTTATTGCTATTAACCCCTTCCACCCAAATCGTCAGCAGCCACACGTGAAGCCCGGCCACAGGACAGGGCTGGTTTCGCGCTGGCATTTTGGAGCGGCTCCTTTTGCGCTGGCTTTAGGTCAGTTCAGTAACAGTCTGGCCCTGACCGGCCATGCRGGGCCACCAGGTGCCAAGAAGGCTTAAGTGTGGAGCCGACATTTTTCCTGTCTGCATCCTGTCTGGGAGAAGCTGCAACAAAGTCGTGATGGATTTGCAGCTATTTTCACACTCCTTTTCCCAGATTAACACATGGATTCACTTTCTGTTCAGCCGTSTTAGAGAATATTGTTTTGTCTCTGTCACAACCTTCCACTCCGGCATCCCAGAGCTTTCCAACACCCCGCTGATGGGTATGGGATATGAACAGGAACAGAGGCGCTCGCTTTAATTAGCGTGCACTTCTTAATTGGGCTGCAAGCTCCCCAGCAAGCGAGCTAGTATTTTATCTTCATTTTACAAACCTGGAGCGAGGAGACAGAAGGAAGGCCAAGGGACATAAGACCAAGGTTGGTCAGCAAAAAGGTGGCAGGGCAAYGGAGAGACCCCAGGAGACCCCTGCCCATCTCCTGCACTGACCCCAGCAGTGATATTACCTAGCAAAAGCTCACCAAAGCACAGAATATTTGCACAGAATAAAGGAAAAATCCCAGATTCCCCACTTGCATAAATCAGCCTCTCTCCCTCACTATCAATGGAGCRACACAGATTTAAGGAAACTGGGTTAGATCCATATCTGTGCTGGGACGCAACACTCACAGGTTAAACAAAGTTCCCCTGGCTCTCAGACTGATGCCAAATTACACCGAGCAAAGGATCCTCCCCAGACGGGGCTTTTTGTCAAGGCTTTACCGGGGACACGGGGTAAGCTATCATTACACGTTGTAAAATAAACTTTCCAACAAAACCAGGATGCAGCTGTTTCAGCTGCTTTCAGCATGAGGCGTTATCTGTGAAACATAGCTCGGTTCAGCCTCACCTACCGCTCCACAACCAGCTCCTCCACGGCAGCGGCAGCGCTCGGCTGGCTGCTATCAGCACATCTGTAAYGCATCCGTGCTGGAGCAAACTTATGCCTGCTGGTTGCAAGGGAGAAAGCCAGAGCCAAGGGCCATTCCACTCTCCTTCCCCTGCAGCGCTCCAGCCGCTCTGGTCCCAGCTGGCTGCGATGGGAGCAGGATCGCGTGGCCCTGCTTTCCCTCCCTGCCACTGCTTTTCTGTCCCGACCTCCTTCCATGTGCGCTCRTTCCCAGTGCCGGTGTGGAAACCGGGGTGAGCAATCGAACGGGCGTGAGCTCCCGCGTAAYGGCAGCACTCCCGGGCTGCAGGGCTGACACACAGTGCGGCTCAGCAGCCACCCCCACATCTTCTGCAGACCGAGGGCCGAAGGGCTGCAAGCCCTGGTGGAGGCGGCTGGGGGAAGGCACAACCCACGCCCAGGCCAGGAGGGATGAGGGAGCAGAGCCTCGACTCCCGTTTGCCCCTCGGCCTCCTCGTTTCGCTGCTGGCCTCTCGGAAGGGACGCTCTCCCCCTGCCTCTGCCCAGGGCGGACGCGTTAGCCGAGGCACACGTGACCCAGCACAGGGAGCGCTGGGCCCTGGGCTGGGACCTCCGTGGGGTCTGATGACATTAGCAGCCGCGCCGCTCTGCACAGCCGGAGGCAGAGCGACGGAGGTCGGCGCGGCCCCGCTCGGAGCACCGGCAGCGTTGGCGGGCTCCAGGGCTCTCTCCTCCAGACGAGTCCGAACGGCAACGTTTTGCTGCTGTGTTGCAACACAAAACGCTCCCTGCCACAGCAGCCCGCGCGCGTCCCCGCAGAGACAGCGGACACGCTTCGCCCGCAGGGCCCCGCAGTCACCTACGCAAGCGCCGGAAACCCCAGGCACCCGCAAGGGCACGCGCGGCCCTCCGTATCGAGCTGCACGGAGCGCTATCTCCGCCTCCGTGCAAACTGCCCGCACGGATCCAGGCAACCGTCCGCGTGCACAGAGAAGGCTCCAGGCACCAACGTCACCCTCCGGCTCACAGCATGACTCACGACGGTTGCCATGAAGAAGTCAACATTTGCGAGCAGTTACCCCACGGAGGAATGAGAACCTCCCTCAGCTATTTCCTACGCTGCCTCTCCGGGCGAGCGGAGCCCGCAGGGATCTCGGGGGCCCTGCGCGGTACCGGGTGGCAAATGCCGCCCTTCGGAAAGGCGACTCCGGGCCGCTAGCACCACGGTCTGTACGTGCAGCACGCCCCGGGCGACACTCCCTCCGAAGGAGACGTTCGAAAGCGAGAAGGGAGCTGGGCACCCAGCCTCTGCTGCATTTCCTTTCCTTTTAGCTTCTTTAAACTCGCAGCCTCAAAGCTCCCCACGCTCGGGCGGCAGCGCGCGAGTTAGCTACGCGCCGAGCRATCGATCCCGGCGAGGGAGCAGCATGCACGCGTGCGCGCTCACACCCGCCCGGCGAGCGCAAACACACGCGCAGACCCCAGCCGAAAGCCGAGGTCTGGTAACAGCAAACACGTGCGCGTGCGCTGGCACGTGCCCAGGCCGTTTCCCGCGCCGCATCGGAGGGGCTYGGGTGCGGGACAGCCCCGGCCCCGCGGGGGGACGGCTGCTCCCCGCGGGCACGGTGCAAAGCCCCGATCTGGGGAGCGAGGGGGTAATTATATGCCGGGGGAGCAGCTGATTCAAAGCCTTGCTGACCCCGGGCTGAAGAGTTCTCCTGATCGATCACAAAGATGCTCTTTCATTTTCCTCAGGCGTTTCGCTGACGGATGGAAAAATCAATGCCCCGCAGAGGAGTCTGGAGGGGAGGCGGAGAAAGGGGGAAAAAGTGAGAGAAAGGGAGCGAGGGAGGGAGACGGCAGAGCGGGGGGACGGGGCGAGAGGAGAGCACTGGGCCCAGGGGAGGGAGGTCCCGGCCGGGGGTGGGAGCACGGGTGGGCTCCAGGCATCCGTAGCCGTCTCCTGCCCCTGCTCCGCAGCCGAGTTTGGGATCTTTCCCACGCACGAAGAACCAAGCGTGGAGCAAGGCTTCCCTCAGCTGCGTGACTTGCTGCCGGGGCACTGCCTGCTCCCACGCCGGGGGCCCTCGGCCGGGCTGGCATCTCCCCCCGCCGCACACGGCTTCGGCAGAGCCGACGGAAGCCCCAAATCTGCGCCGTGGGGCCAAACCTGCCCCCCCCCTCGCAGACACACTGCCAGTTTCCATGGAAACACCTCCCAGTTTCCCATACGGAGGCATCCCTGAAACCCTCGGCCAGGTCCACAAGGATTTGGGGTGCAAATTCCGCCTCGGCTTGCTTTGTGTTCAGATGGCTCTGCTGAGATACCCCAGCTCCGACCCACCATATACTTGCGGTCCGAGCACCATCTCGGGGTCCCATCCTGCCCACGCACCTCGGCAGGGCTCCCAGGCTGGGACGGGCAGTGGCACCAGCGCCGGGGTCCTGCTGGGCGCTGCGATCCCAGTGCCATGCTAAAAGGGGACTCTGCCAAGAGGGGTTTCGTCCCTTCGGGTGGGCAGATCTTTGCTGAAGATGAAGCCAGGAATCACACAGCTCATTTAGCTTTGCAGTTTCTCGGAGGACCCTGGGTCTCTGAGCCTCTCCGTTAACCTCTGGTACTTGCGCTCCTGGCATGCGGGCCTAAGCCACAGGAAAGGCACCCGGGAATCTCCCCTGCGGCCGGGGGAAAGCCAGGTCCGCTCTGCTGGGCACAGATGAAGTAGCAGCTTGACTCAAGCCGTTGGGGTTTTCCAGTGTTTTCTTCCCCACATCCTATTAATAATTAACATAACAGCAATGAGACTGGCTTTTAAGAGACTTCGCTGCCACGGGCTGCGTTACAGTCCCTCTTCCAGGAGCAAAGGTTTATCCGTTACCACCAGAAACCGGGAACGCTCCGGTCTCGGCCAGAGGGGCCGTCCCCTGCGGGAACCCGTGTCCAGGTCCCCGCTGCGCCCACGTGCCGCGTCTCCCCGCACCTCGTCTCGCCTCCCGCAGCCGCCCCGTCGCGCTGCCGGAGCAGAGGCCACCAGCCGGGCCCCGGCCCCTTCCCCAAATCCCACTTCTGCTGAAAGGCGGCTCATCGTGCCCGGTCCTGGTGGTGTTTGTACCTTAAAATCGCCACCCTTCGCTCGCGCAGGCTGACGGGACGGGAGCTCACGGGGCAGGAGAGGCTAACGCTCCCCCCCAGGCACGATTTGGATTTACAGCACAGAGCCCGGGGTCGGGGGGGGGGGGGTCTCTGCCCACCAGTGCACACCCCCGACCCCGGCGTCTGCAAAACAGCAGCCAAGCGCGTCCCTAGGGAACGAGACATGAAGCAACTCATCGCACATTGCTTTGGGGGTGCTTTGGAGGATCTCCAGGAGCGTCGCCCTTTCCAAAGGGGAAGGGGCACCTTCCAGATGAGCAGGGCTCCCGGCTGCYGGCCACCTCCGGCCTTGCCGGGGGCGATGCTCCGCGCCGTCCGGAAACACGGAGCGGGGTGCGAGCGCTCCCGCCCCTCCAACCACCCTTCCCTCGGGAAACGCTGGCGGAGGCGCGATTGCCTCGYCCCCCTCGCGGCCTCCCGGCTCGTCCCGGCCCCGGCCCCACGCAGGGCGGCCGCACCGGCCCGGCTGCTTCTGGTTTACGAGCGGCCCCAGGAACGGCCCCGGATTAGAGCTTCAAACGGAGCTGGTGACGCCGGAGCCCAGGGCGGGAGCGCTCCGGCTGGAAAAGGAAGGCGCCGCGTTATAAATAGCCGCCTGCCCCCAAACCGCTTTGGGGGCCCAGCCGGGCCACGACGCGCCTCGACAGCCCGGAGCCGTGCGGCCGGCGAAAGCCGTGCTCCCCGGGGCGGCCGCCGCGCGGCCCGAGGAAGAGGACGGCGGGGCCCGCGCGCTCCCGCGCCCGGCAGCGGCTCATTAATCACTCGGCACCGCGGCGGGAACGAGGGCCGCGCCGCCAATCCCCGCGCCGTTTCCACAGAAACAACCTTTCCCCTTCGGAGGCTTCAAAGGGGTTTTGTGTGTGTGTGTGTGTGTGTGCGTGCGTGTGTGTGTGGTTCTGCATTTCTTTTTTTCCCCCTCCCCAGGCTGGGGTGGGTGCTCGTGCGCGCGCGCGCCGGCGAGTTTTTTCTCTTTCCCGGGAAACGCTTGGCACCGGGCGCGGATCATGTGCAAAGCGAGCGCGGGAGAGACAGCCGGACGGAGGAAAGGAAAAAGCAAGCGCGCGGGTGGAAGCAGGGTGGTTGCAAGGCTGCCGGGGGCTTCGGAAAGGGAAAGGGGCAGGAGAGGAGCAGGAGAGAGACGCAGCCACGGTGCTACTAATGAAAATAAATATTTATATGGGGAGAGCTTAAAAACCCTATTTTGCATCGTTGCAATAAATTATCCACCCGCCTGTTTCTCCCTGCCCGCCTCTGCCGTTAGGGAGCCGCGAAGGGGGCCGTGGCGCGGGGTCCGGTGGTGGGCGAAACAGGGCCGCTGCGCCCGCCCGCTGCCGCGCGCTTCCCCCGCAGGTCGCGGGAGGTTCGGGGAGGGAAGGGGGGACGCGGTCACTTCGTAAACAGTAACCGGAGCGCCCTGAGCCCGGTGCGGCCGCTGCGGCACCGGGTGGGGAACGGCCACGAGGAGGTCAGGAGAGGMGGGTGCTGGGAGCACGTGGCCAAAGGCGCACGGTGGCCTCCAGAGCAGCGATGTCAGAAATGCCGCTGCTGCTTTTGCCCCGTATGCCGATTTTGGAAGGAGCCCTCTGACTCCCGGTCTCTCAGATTTTGTTTCAGCAAAGGCAGCGGTTTCCATCAGACTGGTTGATGCCCTGCAATGTCCCTCTCGGGTGGTGGGGACACGCACCAGGCTGCCCCGTCCAAGCAGGAGCTCTCCCTCTTGCCACCTYGCCCCACATCCCCTGCTCCACAGCCACCAGTGTCTTCTTGCACCCGCTGAGGACAGGCACCCAAGTGAAGGCAGCCAGACGGGTCCTATCCCTCCTGCTGCACTTGCTGAGGAGGCACAAATCCATACGCTCACGCATTCCCACACGCAGCCRAGCAGACTGCTGAGCACTGCACCGCCTGCTGACACACCGCTTCCAGGAACCATGCTCACCTTCATGTTTCCACCTTGCACACACGTGCACGGACACGTGCACACACAACGCCCCTCCGCAAAGCTCGCAGTGGGTTGCCATCAAGGACCTTGAGCAGCACCTATCAAGGCAGCTCCCAGACTCAGAGGCTGTCCTGACCCTTCTGGGGGTAGCAAAATCTATGTATTCTAGTCGCCCTTGCACGTCCCAGTGCTCTGATTGCAGCTGCCATCATCTCCCCCAACATACAAGGTCTGAAAAGAGCCACCACGCATGAAGCAGAGATCTGTGCAGCAGAGGTTTGCCATGGTTATTTCCAGGCTTGCTGCAATTGCACACGCCAGGATTGCTGCAACAGAGATGAAAAGCAAGAAGAGAAAAAGAGCTGAGCCTGGCAGAGCAAGCCACAAAAGCTCCTTGCCTGGCTAAAGGCTTCCAGCACACGGAACGGGAGGCAAGAGGGCTGCAGAGGATGAAAAATGCTCATCTAGATCACCCTGCTACCCTTGACTCCCCTTCAGCCGTTCCTGACAGAGGCTCGTCCGACCTGCCTCTCCAGCGAGTCCCAGCCTCCAGACGGCCTCCTCTGGTGCTTCAACCACAAGATATCTGAACATCAAACCTAAATCTCCCTTGTGCTGTGGTTCAAGCCCATAATTCCTTGTCCTACTCACAGTAGGACACACAGAATAGTTTATTCCTATCCTGCTTGTAGCAACCACTGACATGTTTTTGAAGGCTGTTATCACATTTCACCTTCAGTCTTAGACCTTTTCATGAAAGATGAAACAGAAAAACAGGTTTGCAATGAGGAGGAAGGACAGAATAACATAGAGGGTTTCTGGATCGCATGAGGAAACCAGGAAGCCCAGTAAAAGGCAGAGAGCAAAGGAACGGATAACAAGCAGCACGTAACACTCTGAAGACCTTAAGTGGCAATGGACAAGTTCAGGATACAAGGAGAGATGCTGGAGACACAGACCAACGGAGAGGAAAAGTAATGAAAAGAGGGTTGTAGTGACATGGTTCAGAGCACAGAGACAAAATGGGTCCCAGCTTCCTATTCAACGTGATATGGCAATGCCAGATAGCAATTGCAGCTTATCTACAAGCCGAGGAGAGGAGCTACCTGGCCTTGGTTTTGCTATTACTGTTATTCATGGCAGGTAACATGCCCCCTGGGTTGTAAGTGCTGTCCAGCCACGCTGGTGAGGTGCACCGGAGAACCGCGGAGACACCACCACCACAAACACGACAGTGCGACCCAGCGTGCTCATCGTTCCTTTACGTGGCTGCACGTGTCAGAAGCACTTACAAGAAAGAGATAATCTAATCTGATAGTGGAGAGGGTAGAGGGATAACACCGTGGGCAYGGATATCGGGAAGAGAAAACAAAGGCAAGACTGCAGCAAGCATCTGCTACAGACCCCCAGGACTCGGGGAGAGAAAGAAAGAACAAAAAGATTCTTGAACCAACTATCAAAGCGCTCGCGAACACAGGATACTTGTACTCAGGGGGCACTTTAACCACCCAGACATCTGTTGGGCGACAAACACATCAAAACCTAGTCAAAATGGTTTCTTAGTTATGTAGAGGACAATTTACAGACGAAGGAAGTAGAAAGGCTCCATGAATCTACTCGCCAATAAAAAGAAACTCTTAAAAAAAGCAACTGTAATAGGGGAAGTTTGGAGGCAGTGATCGCAAGCTGCACAAATTCATCAGAGTAAGGACACCGCAGCGCAGGATATTTGCTTCTCAGCAAACGCATCGCACAGGGGGACTAAGGGACATTCTTCAGCCGAGAGCGTCAGAGCTGCAGCTGTTCACGGCACCTCTGCGCCCTGCCCCAGGTGCCCGGGCCCCCGCGGGGGCCGCATCCGACGATGCAGCAGTTCAATAAGGGACAGAACGAGCCTCCCAAATCGGATGGAAGGAAAAGAGAAGCAGAAGGAACAGTCCTTTGCATCAGAGACGAGGTCGGTGACAGTGAGTTTTACAGACCGGAGTCACAGCGCRAGGTCTGCGCCCTGCCGGGCTCTGCCACTGCTTTGGCTCCTGCCTTTCCCATCGCAGATGCGGGGGCATATCCACAACATCGCGTGGAAAAGGATTTCACAACGTCCAGACCTACCGAGACACAAAACACTATTGCAAAACTTGGAGAAGCAAAAGTAAACATATCTGACAAGTTTGTACTGCAAGAGAGGGGTTTTCCCCCTGTGCACAGCGGTTGCAAGCACCACTTTGGCTTCTAGAGAGGAAAGAAAGAAGCATATTGGGTTCTGGGGKTTTTTTTTGTCTATAAGCTCTTGGAGGAGGTTGGAAAAGCTCTGGCTTTAGCCATATTATCAGCGCTCCACACAGAGCCCCAGAGTTCAATGCAGCACAAGTGAAGCAGTTGGGATGCACTCACTGAACCTCAGTTTTTTTCCCCAGGATCCTCTGGACAATGAAGGGAAAACGTTCTCCCCCCACTGCTTCCCATGCCAAAAGCCAGGACCTCCTCAGGCTTCATGGTTACCCCCAAGCAGATGCAGAAACTGGAGACTCCAGGTTTGAACAATGTGACTTAGAAAAACGCCATCACTTGGGGACAGGAAAAACTACCCTTCTTTTGGCCACATTTCCAAAGGTGGTTCCCACATTTTGGCTTTAGCTGGAGCACACGATTTCCCATTTTACTTATGCAAACAGAGCTCTGGATATGTGAGTGTCCAAGTTTCACAGGTGCCAATTTTGAAGTGCTTTGGAAAAATACAGCTATTAAAAACGGAAGGAAAAGAAAATAGCAACAGCCAAACACTGCCCCTTTGCAGGGAACAACTCTGGACACCTTGTCCATTATTCACTGAAAAAAAGCCAACATTGCTTTCCAGGACTGAAACCCTGATTTCAGTTACGACACAAAAGCTGAATATTTCTGCTATCACAAGATTATTGCCGGTGCCGGGATTTTTCCCTAACCTCCAGCTAAAATCCTCTGAGCTGACGCTCTGAAAATGGAACGGCATACGAAATATGCTCTCTGGCTCTCAGGGTGGGAGGCCCCCCTTTCTCCAATAAACAATTTTGCATATATTTAAACCTCCCTCCTCTGGTTTCCCAACTCCTCCCGCCTCCACCCTCCCCAGCAAAGAAATTACGAAAATCCGTCATTTCTCTCTTTTTCCCTTGCACCTCCATCTATCAGCGTTTCAAAGGCAGTCTCCTCAAATGCAGAGCAGAGCAGGAGATGGGCAGCAGTAATGGGAATGTGCTCCTGACTGTGCAAACCCACACAGAGAGTGAGGACAGGAGAGACTGCATTTGCATACATATTAAACGAGAGCAGTAAAAAATGCAGACGTGCAAACCATTTGGACATGGCTCGCCTCGGCGATGCGCCCTGCAAGGGAATCAATCTTCTGCCTTCTTAAAGGGAAAAACCTGTTACGGAGTGAAAAGCAAAGCCAAAAAGACGTCCGCTTGCAAACACGGTCAAGGTTTYGAGACAATCCAACCTTCTGCCTTCGCTCGCAAAGACCTGCTGTGCCAAGGTTGTCGTGTAGGAGGGCAAGACCCTGCCTGGAGTTTCCATCTCCAGTTGTTGTCCCTGCCCTGGTTATGGCAGGCCAGACTGGACCTTTGGTCCTCCTCCAAACATCACGGGCGCCAAGGGAAGGAGAGTTTGCAGGACCCAGCTACCCCACCCCGAGCCTACAACTCAACTCCCTGCTTGACTTGAAGCGAGATCTTCCCACCTCTGCGTGCCTTGGCCAAGCCCTCAGGCGAGGACAGCAGACCTCCCTGAAACAACCTCAGCCGGGCTGAGGATCTGGAGGAAATCCATGCAGGAAATAAGTTACATCTGGGTGTGTTGAAGAAACCCATCTTCTGCATCCCATCTCAATACCGTCATACTTTGAAAAAGAGAGTGCTAAGTGCCATGTCCCTCTTTGGCCTTGGGTATGACCTTGGTTACAGCAAGCTCTRGAAAGCGAGGCACTGAGCCTGGACAGACTGACCAGCTCCTGGAAACAGCTTTGGTCCAAAGTCCCTGGGAATCTCTCTGCTGGCCTGATGGAGCTTTGCATCTGCCCTACCACACACCAACTGACTGTGCTGTACAGGTCACGACACAGCACTGCACATGCACGCACCAATCCCAGAGGTTTTGTCGGTCTTTTCACAAGCAGCTCCCAAGCCCATGATCTACCTTGAGCTGGAAGGACCCAACCCAGCCTCACCTCCACTTGTTCCAATGTCCTGGTTAAGGATGTACCTGAGGCAGGACACTACAACCAGGGGACAAGTAAGTGCAATAGGGCTTATGGAGTAGATCATTCCTAGGTGCCTGCAAGGGTATGGATCTAACGAGGCAAATCATGCACRCAAACCTACTGATTTCAAAGTCTTCAGGTTCAGATGCATAAAAAGTGCAAAATCAGTAACTTTCATATTGCCACTCAAGGAACACAAAGATAAAAGCAATATGCTGGGAGTGAAGATGCCATGAATATTTCTCATCTGCACTTATAAGGGATATTTGGGACCAACAGCTTGATTCTGCATTAGCCTTGTTCAAATGAGATAATTTACATTCAGTGCCAGCTAAAAGCCGGCTGTCAACATATTTACTTATGTCAGGTTTYGCTTCCCAGCCAYGGCAATAAAAAATACTAGGTGCACATGGAGAGCGAAGGTAAGCAGAGGTTRTGCACTGTAGGAGCAGGTGGGAACRGCGAGGATCAAGTCCAGTTCAGACACTCCAAGCTGGCAAAGGCGTGAAGCTCCTGCTGGGAGGGAGAACGGGACTCATCAGTAACTGCTGTTTTGCATCACGTCCTCCCAGCAACATTCCCCTGGAAAGCCCGGAGCTTGTCAGACTCTGCTGTCCATTCCCGAAGGTCTCGAGGCTACAGACAGATGAGTAGAAATACCTCCCACTCAAGCGTCATGTCCTGCTCCTACAGGCACCACCTCCTCCTGACCAAACCGCACCTCCAAGCCAGGTTTGGCCCCCTCTGTTCCTGTGGGAAATGCTGTCTGGAGCCTCACTTCTCCTCCCCTTCCTAGCTGCACACTGCTATGGCCAGATCTAATCTGAGTGCCTGCTTACAGGTAGCTGACTCATACTCACCTGCCTTTGCACCTATAGCCCAAAGGACCTGAAAGGTGAAAATACTGCCAGCACCTGCCTGGTGTTCAGCAAACCTTCCCCACTGCCCCCCAGAAATACTGCTTCTGCCTTGGCCRCCAAGCCAACGATAGTGCAGCAACTTTTAATGGTCTTCTGCTTCCCTTCCAACCTCCAGCCCCTCCAAACAAGGTGGTCTCTGAGCAAAACGGCAAACAAAACAGGCTTCCCAGTAGCGCTTGCCAGTGTGGATTCTCTGGTGTCTCATAAGGGTTGAGTTCACATGCAGCAATTGTGCTTTAGAGTCTCTCCCCTTTACCCACCCACCCATTTTCACAAGACTTGCGGGAGCGATCCAAGAGCTCTCCCCTTCAGCCAAACATAATTGAAACTTGTAGCTGGGTGAAAAATGGGGGGAGGCGGGAACAAATGGAGAGAGAGAGAGAGACACGTACGCACACATGCACAGACTGGATCGCAGAGGCCCTACTCCCTTAAAAAAAAAAAGAAAAACAAGTAAGAATACAGTGGCCATGTGTACAAGCCGAGCTGTCTGTTTGCTTGTACACTGCACAGTCCCATCCCCTCCTCATCATCCGCTGGGGATTTACAGACACAAATGTGCTCGGGAGGGTTTGTCCAACCACACATGAGTGTTTGTACAGCACCCTGCACAAGAGTGGCTCCATTCCCAAGAGCAAGTGACAGTATATAAGTATTTAGCGCTGCTAATTACACTTTGGTTAAACTTTTGCAATAACAATGCTCCCATGAAAGGGCAGTGAGGAGGATCTCAAAGAGGGAACCCATGGGTTTCCACCCAGAAACACAACCCTGGCCTCATCAGGCAAACAGGAAGGCAAAAGAAAGCGGAGTTCAACAAAACAACAGCAAAACAACTTATTCAAAAGTTGTCATCTGGCAAGTGTAAATATATTAGCAATTGTGTTGATATTAGGCTCATATCAAAGGAGGTTAATTTGATAATTGTCCATACAGAGAAGGAAAAAAAAAACAATCAAGACTATTGCCACTGGCATCTGAAAAGCCTCTCTTGGTTAAATCAATTTCCTTTTTTAACTTAAGTTAATAAGAAAGCTATGGTGTAGCCATAATCCAAAAACAAAACCCCCCACATTTATTCCCTTTTTGAGTGATCTTATTTTGGCACCAGTCTGACAGCCTAGAGCAATCAAAGGCCAACGACTTTATTTGTCGGTTTGGGGTGGATTAAGGGACAGCAGAAAAATGGAAATTCTTTTGCTCAGAAACACGTCCACTAACTTCCCCAGTGATGCAGCATAACACATCCCATAGCGGCGGCTGCCAGCAGAATAGCCAGCGACGCCTGCTAGGTCCTCCCGCAGGACCCATGTCCCAGCAGGAGTCAGAGGTGTCAGACTCACCCCACAAATGGCCCCAAATGACATTTTTAGAGAGGCTCCGTTATCTGAGACTACAAAATTAGCACCATATAACATCCTTGGCCTGCAAGACAGTCCCTGCCAACGTCAATGGCAGCATTGCACGAAGATCAAAGGCAAAACACAGTCCTTGTGCAACAACAAACATTTTGGGTGGTGGAAGAGCGCATGGGGAGCACAGCAAAGCCAGCAGCAATCCATTCCCTGGTCAGAAGAAGCCCTGTTGAACCTCAAAAAGCTCCAGAGTGAAAGCTTATTCCTGCCATTTGCCTAAATTAGGCAACCTGCAAACACAGTTCTTCAGGAATATCCAAAAGTAATTTCTGTAAAAATTTAGCAATGAAAGCATTGCCCTTCTGCCGAGGAGTTAATAGCCCTGAGAGCAGATCAGAGGTCTCACTCGTGCAGCGGGATTTCTCCCAATGACACCATGTTCCCACCTGGGGACAAGTTTCTTTGTTCGCTTTTCCCCAGTAATATAAGGGATATAAATTTTTGTTGCAGAGAGAACTCCAGGCAACCTGCAGCTACCTTCAAGGCTCCTAGCTGTGCTTCAGCGTGAACACTGCTGCTGTTGCTGCAGTTTTCCAGCTCCCGGCTGCGTCGGCAGTAAACCCTCTCCCCCGCCCCGGGGAAGCGGGAGCCCTCATGAAATACGGCTTCCCACGTTTCAGGGACCTCCCGTCTGGTTTAACCCTAGGGGGGCAGTCGCAGCCCTTCGCCACCCTCCGATCCCCAGCTCCTGGCACCGCAAAGGCAAAGCCACCTCGGGTGAGCACAGAGGAGCTGCGAAACCTTGGCCAGCACAAGGACGTGCCCAGAGACGTTGCCCGTGCACGAGCGTCTCGGGCAGGTAAAGCGCTGGGGCCCCGGCAAAGGCCACGACGCTTGCCTGGCCGGTTGGGGTAAGTCTGGCCAGGAGCTGCCGCCTTTTGCCGGGGGGAAGCAGGGACCGAAGCTGGGCACCTCGGCCCCTCTCCCACCCGGGGGGTTTTGCTCTCTCAGCAGGTCCCGGGTGCCGGGAGGCCGTGCCGGGAAGGCAGCCCGCTTTCGCAGGCTCTCCGGCAAGGGCTCGGCGCTCGCGGGCCTGCCTCCCCCGGCCGGCTCCGCATTGCACACATTCCTGCAAACCTCGGCGCCCGGCAGCCCCGGAAGGGGAACGCAGCAGCCCACGGCGCTCCCAGGCCGGGCGGAGAGGAAGCCTTAACCCCTTCCCCACTACGGCAAAGCTCGCCCCGGCTCCCCGAGAGGTCGAAGGCGGTGGGAGAGAGCAATCTGCCCAAAAGGCCAAGCATCCCGACTCCACATGCCCCCTTCCCCTAAATAATCCCTGGGAACGCAGCCCTCCTCTTCCCCTTCCCAAGGCCTGGCAGGGAGGCAGGGGACAATCATCCCCCCTGGCCAAAAGCCATAAACCCTCCCGGGAGCCAGCACAGCCCCGGGCGACCTGCTCCAAGGTGCCGGGGTGGGCACATGGGACGGTCTCAGCAGGGCCACGGAGGGGACCCAAGGGACGGCCACAAGTCGGCAAGGTTTATTCTGCACCAAGGGGAGCGGGTGCTTCGCACCCCTCCGCTCATGCTGCTCAAAGCCGTGGTGGCGAGGAGGGTTTCTCATAAACGCCGGTGAAGGAGAAAGCCCTCGAGATGAGGTTCTGCTCTCAGGGAGGTACGTGGGAATCTACCCGCGACTCAAAGACCGGTCGGAGCAGCCCGCCCGGCGCCGCAGCCGGCCGGCTAACGCGCCCCTGCGTCGGGGCTCGCGGGACAACGAGAGAAGCCGAGGGTGGGAATTCGCACTACGCCCGCGGCGCCGGCTCTTCCCCGACGGCAAACCCAAGGCAATGGGAGAGCGCACGGACCTCTCCGAGCGGCAGGCGGTTGCCCCTGCCCCGTGTTGCACGTGGTGCATTGCACCCGCCGAGACCCTCGGCCAGCCTCGCTGCCCTGTGCACGTGCTGGTTCACGTCCTCGCGTGCCAGGGAAAACCCGGCCGTCCCGCGGGGCTGCTCCCGGCCCTGCTCTCAGCCCAATTTCTCTGCCCCCCCCCAAGGCACTTGGGCTCTGCTGTCCCACACAAGGCACCGCATCAGCTCGACAGCCGGGTTGTCCGGCCCCAAGAGCCAGGGCCGGAGGAGGTGGCGCAGGATTAGGAGCAGGTACCAGCACACCCCTGCTCCTCGAAAGAGCAGCGACCAGGTGTCCCTTGAACCCGGATCAACGAACCAAAAACGCCCTGGGCAGGGCTGTGCCCCCCTTCTTGGAAATCGGCTTGGTCCGAGCAGTTTCCAGCCACAGTTGCAACAGTTTGTTTGGTCCCATAAAAACACATTTATGGATCAAACATGAAAGCAAACACTCTTCTCTTTTTTTTTCTCCTTTTGATTAAGTGGAAAAATTGGACAAAGTCCTTCGCAGCGCAGGTAACGTCGCTGAAACCCAGGGCTGAGCCTGCTGGCTTCAGCAGATGGAGGAGGAGAGCACAGGGCACGGGGTGTAAGCCGGCCCCGGGGCCACGGTGCCCTCCCGGCTGCGATCGCATCGCCGACACCAATACACGGTTCTGCTTGGTTTCCTCCAGTGTTAGTACAATCAGATCAGGCCCAACAGGATTAACCGCATAACACAGCGCGAGGCAAAGGCAGATTTGCCATTTAAAAAGAAACACGCACACGAAACTTTTGGTTTAAAAGTTGCCTCCAAATTCAGGTCTTCTAAAACTAAGATTTTGTATTTTTATAAAACAGAATTAGACCTTTCATAATAAATTAATAATCAAAGGCCCACAGAAATGTTTCATAAACTAGTTTTTAACTCCGAAGGAAACCATTTGTTTAAAAGAAGCAAGTGTTCACCTGCGGAGACGGCACTCCAGTAATTGCAGCATGATGGTAGAAAATGGGGCTGTAGAGTACAAATAACTTTAAACCATTCTAAACAACCACGAAGCCAAGCAATCTGTTTCAATGTCCAAATGGAGATATCCCAGTGACAGGGCCCATAGAAATGCTAAGGTGCATAGTTAAAAGGGGAGGGGAGAAACGAAAACAAACAGTAAAAATAGTACAAATTCCTTCAGATACTCTTTGGGACAAAAGATGAAAGCTGGGATTTTCATCTTCTCTCCACCATCTCTACCACAGTGAAGCTCAGAGACTAGGGACATGAGGGTTTCAGCACACCAGGTGCGATGCACCAGGCACCCCTCGTGCGAGGGTCCCACAGCTATAAAACAAACACTGAATTACTGGAGCATAGCGTTCCTTCTTAAAAAAAAAAAAAAATCAAAGAAAAATAAAGGCACCCTCTTCTCCCCAGCTGGTATCAGCCAGTGCAAGCCCATGAAGAACAGGGGAAGGAAAGGCCAAACCCTGATCTCTCAGTCTTTTGTACTCCAGCCTCGCTTGTATACACCAATATCACATTACAAATGTGTAAGTCGCTGCATTAATGGCAAGGTGCCACCGGCATAAATACATTCATATCTGGACAAAAGATCTGTCCACAAGTCAGGACCTTCATTAAAAATGAGCTTGCAAGCACTTCCCCTCATTCTTTTGGTTCATTTCTACAAAAACAAAATGTATCGTTGTGTTAGAGTTGTAAGGACGCCCAGCGCAAGGCTGGACCAAGTGCTTGGTGCTGCAGCCCTGGAGAGCTGCACATTCGCAGCACTCCTGGCTTCCTCGGGCTTGCCTAGGCACGGATTTGAAGTTGCAGCGCTAGATCCTGTTAGCTAGCTTGTCTAACAACCATCTAGACCACAGCCTGGCTGTGGCTGCAGTCGGGCGACGGGTAGAGCACAGTGCGGGAACGCAAGGCCCAGGGGAGAAGCTGGGGATGTGCTGCGTGGGACGGTGCAGGCTGCGTTGCACCACGCCATGGCGGGTGGTGGGAGTTTGGAGGAGCAGGTTTAGAAAGTGAGTAGCCACAGCCATGAAGAATAAAACCATCAGAGCTATTTAAACACAAAGATGCAGATAGGGCATCTTGCTCAGGAGGTTTCTGAGTGGACATTGTTGGAGATGATCTTCCCTTCGAGACTACCCATCAGCATATTTCTTACATGCACTCCCTCACCGTCTTCCTGCTCTTGCTGGGCAAAGAGCTAGTTAAACCCGGTCTTAACCAACATGGCCAGTCCTTCATGCTCTGCTACCAAGACCAGATCAAGCTAATTTAAAACTAGTTCAGGTAGATATGGGCACACCACACTGCACACTGTATTGCTGAGATCAAGTTTACAGCATGGCATTTTAAAGCCAACTGCAATGTGCTTCAAACCACCACGCCACGAACAGCAGCGGTTCCGCAGCTGCATCCCAAGCGGTTCAGGCACGCATGCATGAACGGCCATGGAGACAGTGGGGTGGGAGCTTCTCCATCGTCCCTCAGCACCCTGGAGCGCTCTCTGGTAGCTCCCCTCCAGGGACAATTCCCCCTGGACTTCACAAGCAGTCCACAAAAGTAGGAACCCAGGGAGGAGGTGACAAAGTAATGGTAAAGCCTGTGGGAACAAGCAGCCTGTTATGACAGACAGACAAGTGGCAGTGACAAACCRCTCCTTGTGCACACTAGACAAAGCCACACTAGAAAATGCGGTGGCTATTCTTGCTGCAGGCTCCTCTCTTTCCATGAGCTATTTCAGAGTTCCCTCTCCTCTTCTGAAATATCTGATCATGTTAAATTCTGCCTTGTGCTGCTGTAAAGAAGGGAAGGGCTCTGGCTYTCTGCTTACTGATGAGGACCCAGCATCCAAAAAAAGAGCAAGGATCCAAGGCAGACAGAATTTACAGGGAGAGGCCATAGCTTTTATCAGGCCAACTGACAGAGCCAGAAAAACAACAGACTGAATTTGGGGCACAACTGGCTTTCTTCAAGATCTGTCTACGTTGCATGCAGGAGATGCCTGCAGTCAACTCAGGGTGCAGCCTAGGAAAAAACTGGAACACCCTGTCTTAAAAACACCGCTGGCTGAAGGACTGGAAAAAATAATGAGTTCAGACAGGAAGGCATCTAAGAGGGGGATTTCCAAAAAGGTGGAGAAGAAACCATCAAAGCAAGATTTCCAAAGTGCTCATTGCGTGGGGTGCTCTCTGGGCAGGAAAAGTTTTCCAAGACCTGACTTCAGGACAGCTTCAAGACTACAGCACCGTCAATGCATGAAGCTGCATCAGTCCCCACAGGGGTGGATTTGGGAGAAAGGAGCTCCAAGTCCATTTCTAGTAGAGATCCAGGTAGGCAGGTGCCTTAGCTGGAGTTAGGAACAAAACACGATGGCAGATCTCAGCCTAATGTCCCCTTTACGCCACTCTCTCATTGTAAAGAAGCCACGAAGAAGAACATCCTTTAAGTGGATGCACATCTACTTTAACTCTCTTTTTCAKCAACCAGATAAGCACAAAAGGGACTCAGGACCAGGGAGAGTCAAACCTCACACGTGTCTATTGCTTTTGACCCAAAACARCCCTTCTGGCCCACTTTTGTGCCCCCGGTTACCACAACTCGTTCCTCCATCTCCCAACAGCCAGGCAGAAGGACTCTGCCTTCATTTGGCAGAGAGAGACCTGGCCCAATACATTTCCCATCCTAGGTCCTGGTCTTGCAATGGCTTTTGGAGAAGTGCGGCTTCCTCACCCCAATACCATCATCTGCTAGAAGCAGATAGAAATTAAAAGACAAAAAGCAGGGCAGCTAGGAAGAGGGGAAGCAAGCCAACAAAAAGGGGAGGCTGTTTATACCCACACAAAACAAACCCATGAGTTTTGTATGGCTTTGACCCCTCAGGCCACAAATATAGCCCCAGCTRGGATCGTAAGAGGAACCAGGCCTTGTCCGAGAAGGCCATCAAACCCAAGGTAATTTCAAGTTCATTAAGGATTAGGACAAGAGTGGCAGAGAAATCAGCAGGGTTTCCAAGAGCACACAGAGGCCACGCTCCAGCAGCACAGCAATGAGGACCGCCAGGTCCAGCCTTTGGRTTTTACCCCAAGTCATTGCTGGAGCTCACAGACACCTTCCACATCAGATGTCACCCCATGCACCAGGCTCCACAGAGTCTCTGGCAGCGCTTCCYTGGGGGTCAGGCGCCTGCTGGGTTTGATGTCCAGCCAGAGGGATGAAGGTCCCTTCATTCGCTGAGAGAGCACGCAGAAGAGGGTGGGTTGTTCCCTAATGACAATCACAATGCAGCAGTCTCACCCAGAGGTCTGTTCCCTTTCACATCTAAGGTACGTCCTGGGCTGTCGCTGAATTCACAGGTCTCGCAGTCTCTAACATGCTTGTCCTCTAACTGCCCAATGAAGCCAGGCAGCACTTATCTGTGTTTCACAGATGGGTCACTGGAGGCACAGAGAGACAAAGACCCAGCTTCTCACTGCCTAAACTTTGCTCAAAGCACCAGGCTTGGGGACTTCATGGCATTCAGGGACTTGAACTTGAGCCAAAGGTCACCCAGAGCAAAGAACCAACCCAAAATCCCAAAAGTCAGACCCTGCCTACCCTTGCTCCATCCAGCCAGCTGAGGTTGCTCTCCCAGGTTTCATCCCAGCCTTCACGCTCTGGACTGTCTCAGAGRAGCAGCTTGTGCTGCTCACAGAACAAAATTCAGCCTTTGATGCCATTGGCACTTCCTCCATTAGTTGCTTTGAAGATTAGGGACAAAGCCTTAAACTGGCTCCAGCAGCTGATGGGAAGCCAATGGAGCAGCTTGAGTTCCTGGTGGCCCAGCCCTTCGGGGAGGTGAATGGTTGTGCTCTGTATCAGCTGGCCCCACTGCACTGTTTCTACTTTCAGCTTCTGCYACAAGTCACAGAAATCCCAGCAGGCTGAGCCAAGCAATAGGATCAACGCAGTGGACAAAATCCCCCCATCCCAACTAGAGGAGAAAAGACAGCACTTTTGGAAACAGGCATTGACTGGTCATCACAGCTAGAGAAGAAGCCAGCAAAATCCTCATGGTCCAAACCACCCCCATGGATCAAGGCTGACAGCAGAAGAAAGGGTGTCACCATTGGCTTCAAAGCCTCTCATTTTCCAGCCTGCTTCCCTTCCATCTTCAGCTTGACTCAGCTGTTCATACCCACATCTCGCAGGACTCCTCACCATAGTAGCAGCTCTACTAGTTGTGCCAGGTGGGAGAGAGAAACACAAGCCCATGGCATCTCCCTCACCCCTCCTGGAGGCAAGGTCCCCTCTCCTCCCAGCGCCACACATCCCTAGACTCCTGGAGCCCTACACCGATGATGGGCAGCAGCAAGAGAGCAAGGTCTCCTGAGGGTAAGAAGGTGGCGTGAACGCTGAGAGCATCAGGAGCCTTGGTGAGAGCCCAGGGTGGGAGCATACAGGCATGTTTTTAGTTCAGCTTCTGCTTCTCCTGCAGCCACTGTTGTAGTGTGTGATTTTCACTGGACCAGCTTTGTACCCACTGTGTTAGGCACTGCGCACCCACAAACACAACACCCAAAGGGMCCCCCTTTGCTCTAATCAGTACAATCTCAGTACTGAACAGAGCCCGCAGTTATGCACATATAGCCTGAGCTGTAGGTGCTCGCAAAACGTCCCTGCCCTGCCCTGGGCCTCCCAACCGGGAGCCGTGAATAAGCACAACTGGATTTCACCTGCACCCACCACCCCACCCCACAGCACCCACCAGGGCAGCTCCTTTTGCGCAAATTCCTTCAACCACTTTAGAGACTGCAGAGTCAAAGGACGCCAAGAATGGAGGGACATGGATCACAAAAAGCCACAGCTCCTCTCCCCAGTCAAGTTTGACACCCCCCCCCCCCAAACGACGGAGGAGATCCACACATGACAAACTTGCTTCCAACGCATCTCCCTCCACCAGGAGCCAGGGTGCAGGGGCAGAAAGACACTTCATGCCGTTAAGTGACATGCACCAAAGTAACATGTGGCACAGCCACAGCCACTCTATTAATTTAAGTTAATTTCCTGCAGTTCTGTCTTAGTTTTCCAGCAGATTCAGGACTTAAAGGTTAAAGCGTAACCTTGTCTCAGTAGCTTGCTATTCGCTCCATGCAAATGTCTACCTACAGCCTGGTAATTACATGCATTTCCAAAGAGCCAATCCGCCGTCAGCCTGACAGATACTGATCTTCCCGTTTTATTTTTAGCTCTGTGCTTCCCCCTCTAGATGCAAAAAAAAATTCTGTTTGTTCCATCTTTGCTGCAGCCTCTTTTCTCGCCGGCTCTCCAGCGAGCTCCTGTCTCAGGCAGGCTGGAGCAGGGAGCAGCGCGGAGCACAGACTGCAAAGCAGCGCCGGGCTCCCGGCAGGAGTCCTTCACGGCTCCCCACGCAAGGTGAAAGCGGGTGGCCAGCTCCTTTCAGGCCACCGAGGGAATGTGTCACCTCTAGCAGAGGGGKGTGTGTGTTTAAATGGGAAACTCAAGTGGGAAAGAAGCAGCTACACACCCCCTTACGCACACACGTGTGCRTGCGCAATACAGGGGAACTAGCTACTTTCTCTTCAGGACGTCTCCAGCACGCTCACATTCAGCCAGTTCCCTGCAGGGAGAAAAGGGGCCAAACTGGGTATAATTCAGCCACACGCTGCAGGCTCTGCAAGTCCAGGATCTGTCCCCTCGCAGAGCTGGGTGGCTTCCCCRGTTAGCCATGCGGGGCCACCTCGAAAGAGGAGGCAACGCTGGGAGAGAGGGCGACAAGGGCCAGTTGACACTTCCAAYCCCTAAAATGGGCGCATGTGAGATTAAGCATCTGTGGTGTCCACTGAGGCCACCATGCAGCCCTTCATGCCCCGGCGAGGAGCCCGGCTCCGGCCACCCCACTCCCTCCCCGTCTTCTCCAGCTCCACAGCCKCTCTCCGGCTGCACGTCTCCTTCGGAGAGCTCTCCCGAGGTTGGAGTGAGAGCAGGAGAGAAAGCAGTGCAAAACAGGGAGAGGAGCTAGCAGGAGAGGGGGAAAGCACAGAAAACTGATGGAGGAGAGACAAGTCACTGGAAACTTGTATCCTCCAGAAGTTTAGCACAATCTGGCAGCCCCCTACCAAAGATAAGCCCAAAAGACTGGCTATAAATCATGAGGCTTGGAAGAAATAAGGATCAGGTTCTTCTTATTTGCCTTTCTTTTGGAAGGCGTCTTGGAGTGGGGATGGGTTGGGCTTTAAGGGTGAGGTCTGCATGCCTGTCTCTCTCTCTCTCTCTCTCAAATGCATTTTTCACATTTAAACCAGAACAGATTCACACAAACTTTAGTCACACGACAGGGAAAAAACCACGCTGAGCCTCACGAGTGACRTGCTAAGAAAGGGCTGGCTGCCGGCGCTACCGCGCGGCCGGCCAAACCCCCCGTGGGGCAACGCTGGCTGCGGGGCGCGGGCACAGCTCCGGGGCGGCCGCTTGCCGTAGCCCCGGAGCAGGGGACGGGGAGGCAGGAAAGCACGACCACAGGCAAGGGCAGAGAAGGGGGTTGGTGGGTGGGAGTTAAAAGTGTTTGCACGGAGTGGAGAAAGGAAAGCTGGGTGCAGGGAAGCCGCATAATAAAAGACATGAGAGAGAGCTGAAGAGGAAGGGGAAAGAAGACCGAGGAGCCGGGAGAGGATAAAGCAGAAGGAAGGTCTGAGTGAGGTGGCTGAAGCATCTCTCCAGCGCTACGGACACCTCTGCAGTAGGACACTCCACCCGTGCATCGGTGGCCCCAGCCCCTGCCACGTGGGAAGCCGTGATCATTTCTCATTCCTGCAAATAAAGAATTGCTTTTCTCGTTATACTTCTAGGGATCCTCCTCCTCACAACACCACCATAAAAAAAAAAAAAAAAATCAAGAAATTATATTTAACAGTTAGAAAAGCCTGAAGAAAACAAAGAAAGCATGGAGTCAGCTTTAATACTGATAGTAGAGACAGTTTCAGCCAAGCAGTTGAGGCGACTGAGGGATGTCACAGCGCAACCTTTAAATTTTGCAAACTGTAGAATAAAGCAGATCAGCAATCAAGGTGGCTGATACCTGGCTAACACGTATCAGTCCACTTTCTGGTGACGGTCATGCCCCTGACATGTCTGGATAAAATGCATTCACTAGCAGCATCAGAGGATGTCACCTGAAGGGGGTAACCCATCTTTTAGTGAATGTGAGAACRATTTTTTTTCACCACACTTCAAGCAGACTTTCAAATCAGACAGCAAGGGTAAGTCATGAGCCCTAGGCATTTCTGGGATGAAACCCCTTAAGAGTCAGAGATTAGCCACATTCTGTAATTTTTACCTTTCTATGGGAGAAACAGGAATAACCAGCCTCATAGAAAGTAATTCCTAGGTAACTACGAGTTATCCATTATGTATCTTAATATCCCATTATCAGCTTCTGTCATCATCCCAGATACCTGCATTCAGGAACTGAAAACACAAAATGGGAATGGTGTGTTTGGTAAACAACTTATCTACGGCATGAATAACCCTTAAATTTAGATGAATGCTCCGGCTGCCGAGAGTGTGAATCATGAAACGGCCTCTGTGCAGAGGCCAGTAATTTCATCTGGTTTCCCCAGTAATAGGGCATATATTCTCTACAGCTATTGCCATATAGCAGGTACCAGTGATTCACCATATCACTGCAAATCTCAGCAAAGGGACAGAAAATCTCAAATGAGCTTGAGATTTTGAGATTTCTGAGTAACTCTGCAGATCACCTGACATACTCAGGGAACACAGAGGGGAGGAGTACTGCATCCTTTTTATTAAAATGTGAACTGCACTTGAGGGAAAGGCAGCATATCACTGAATACTGGTAAAATTCTTCAGCTTTTGGTTCTAGCACACATGTATCTACAGTGACAACGAACATATATTCTTCTTGAAAAATAAAAGCAGTTGCTCAGCTTTGTTACACCTGACTGGCAGAGAGAGCTGATACACAGGGTATTATAGCCAAAATCCAGTTCAAGAAATTGGAAGAAATTTACTCCATTCATTGGCTAATCTATGGCCTTTTGGAACAAGGTAATTTCCTAGACTGGATAGCTAAATTTTTGGTAAACAAGTGCAAAGCACAGCATAACATGACACACTAGCTAAAATTACAGTAAATATGAGAGCAGAGGAATGCCAGYGCTGCTTGAGAACAGTCTCATGATCAGTGACATACAAGTACAATACATATGTATTTTCATTTTAGCATATGTCTATTTTCAAATGTATGTAATACTTCCTATGCTCCTCCATGCTCATCCTGTTAGGCCAGCACAAATTATCATATCAAAGAGTTTATAATGCCATCTTAATATTGAATAAAAACCTTTCTGACTGTCATATGGCAGAGTGCTATTTCTGCATCACTTTTCACATTTGATCATTTTCAAATGCTGCAAGAAAACATTAAAATAAAGTCAGGGCAGGGCATGAAGCCAGGTATTTGTATATATTTTTAAACTTTGATCCTGTGAAAATATTCATCAGACAAGTATCTCCTTTGAATATTCATCTAGATGAAAGAAAATTTGCAAATTTCAATTTCTGACTTAGCCATTTGGGCCAAAATGTCTCCAATAATTCTGACACTATATATACAGTTGTTCACAATATTATCCCACTTCCTCCACAAACAACTCTAGAGCAAAGCTATGTATGCCCAGCAAAGAAACAGATGTGGTTTGTGGTGTACGACAGGCAACATACTGACTTGCACTGATAAAAAATTAAAGCTCCGCTGTCTAACAGCTTGGTGTGAATGGGCGTTATTTACAGAGGTAATGAGAAAAAAGGCCAAGGGTCCCAATAGGTGCCCATATACTTCTAGTTCTGGAGAGTCATTAGTTATTTTGCTTTTAGAAAGTATGGCATTCTGTAAAACAGAGCAAGAGTAAACTGGGTCTCCAGAAGACATGAAGTTTGGTATAGTTGGACTTTTGGTAGCAGAGAAGGCTAACAGAGCTGGAGGAGCTTTGTATACTGTTGTGTACTGGTATAGGCACAGTATGGTTTCTAGCATGTGTAAGGCAGGAACCTCTCTTAAAATGCACAATCTAACATCCTTTCTCCTAATACCACTGGCTGACTGGAAACAGACTTCCTGAGAGTCGTTACCTCTACATGCAGCATTACTATTATCTTCTGTATCTCACTATAAATTAACACCCATATGAGAATGTTAACTAGGTAACTATTGTTGACTGTACATATTCTGGATATAACACCTAATGGTGTGATTTGCTAGAAAGATGGTCCTTTTTGCTAGAAAGATTTTGTTGGTATTCCTTAGAAAAGCCCTATATCACTTTTCTAGTGTCATTTCCCCCAGTGTTCATAAAGGAGATTAGCAGAATTGGACTCCCTGAAGAGGACATGTGAGGAAAGTTGAACTACTAAAAAAGATGAAGTTTATAAGAGGGCTGAACTGAATTGCTGGAGTTAGTGGTTTTCTAACCCCCACATTCCTTCAACTTAACAGTGGCACATCCAAGTTCTGAATCTCTAGGAACCCCTGCAGGTGTTTGGAGCAGAAACTCAAGGCCGATTCAAGACGTAGTCAGACAATACTGTCAGTCTGCAGTTACTGAATCCTAATCTCACAAAGGACAGATTGAAATAGCTGAACATTTATGATTTATGCTCATTACTGTCTGATGTGAATAGCAGACTGACAGAGCTCCCTGGAAAGTGTCCTGAGGCTTCTCTGAGAAAACATACTGTAGACACTCTTTAGGATAAGAAAAAGCAAACAAACATATTCTCTCTAGGCCACTTGCATAATGACCTAACCTGCAATGCAATCTCCAGCACGGCTGCCCAAGTCAGCACACAGGCAGTTTTAAACTGCATGTAGCAAAGCTAGCGAYGGAGGGTTATGTTGTCCTCGGAGAACGGCATCTGTGAGACTTAACTAACATGTTCTAAATTCAGCAGGGGTCAAGAGTCTTCTCATGCTAAAGGAAAATACTATCAGTATCTTATTTCTTTGAGGGACAGCATGTTTCCATTCCACTGAGTTTATAACAGCTTGGATCAAACTTAATTTTGGAAAGAAAATTCAAGCTAGCCATCTCAATGTACCATTTTTCCAACGCAACAAATAACAGAGATGTTTGCAATGTACTGAATGGATGTGCAAATGCTCCCAGCTTTCTTTGAATCAGACTGACGTGTTATAATGGAAGTGGCTATGATCCCATAGCTATATTTATACAGTTAAGAAGTCAGATACAACAATATTAAAGTGATTTGGAAGCTAGATTCTTCTGCAAATGCCACTGTTATTGGATGTGAACAGAAGATTAATGGTATTGCCTTTGGACTATGTATCCGCTCTGCATCTCTGTGGATCCAACGACTTGCATCACATTGTGATAGCTGCAAGTGCCGATTATTATTCTTAGACTAAAACACCACTTTTTGGCTTGAGTATTTTATATGAAAGTTAGGAGAGAATTTTTGACGTAGGTAGTTTACTTTGTGCAACATTCTCCGGAAAGTTTTGTCAGGTGCTGATAAAACGTTGGACTTACCAAGCATACAAATACTAGTAAAGTAACTAGTGAAGAAAAGGCTGTGTGTATGGTCTGCATTTACAGAAATTACTGTTATTCACTACAGAAAGGCTTATAACAATGGTGCATGTACAGAATGTGCTATACAGAAGAGTAAGAATTTTTGCTGTTGAACTACTACAGTAAAAGGTGAATTGCACAGTAATAAAAATTATTAAGCCAGTGAGGCAGAAATGGTAACACACACTCTGTCCCAAATTCGCAATTGTATTTAGAGGCTTGGAGTGACTAGCAGGGGAAGGATTGGAGTCGCTGTTGTTTAGATAAAGGTGAAGATAGCACTGTTGTAGCTGATTTCTCATTCTGTTGAACAGAAGTGTTTAAATAACGTACGGTGTAAAAGGTGAGCTGCAATGGCAAAGCTGTCTTTGCTGTTTGAAGAGTCATTATTAGGACACTGACTTTAGCAGAGTTTCAGGAATGTAAATGAGGCTTTAATCTGGCCCGCTAGGTTCAGACACAGACCTCATCACATCCTGAATTACACTGAGAAGTACATCAAAACTCTCATATCCTCCACTAAACTATACTACCCTTTTTATAAAAGCGGAGATGTACATTGAGACAGGCTTGACCATGTGTAGACCTAGATTTTAAGGTAGTCTGCATTCACATTTCCTCTTTTGTATTTGAAGACGTACTTACAATCAAACATGTTTTCTTATCTTGTTTGTTGTTAGTCTTCTATTAACCTTATCTTTTCTTCATGTGAGGAATTTGGAGCAGGAAGAGCAAGCTTAGCATCAGGCTTGGAGAAGGAAGGAAAGCTCTTCTAAGCACAAAAGAGAGACCAAAGCCATTGTCATGGCAACAAGAATCAGACGTGAATGCTGCTCTTGCCTATATTCTAGTAGACAGGTTAGAAAAAAAAAACACTTTAAATTGGAGGTGCAATATTTCTGGTTAAACGTTGCATCTCTCTAAATTATAGCCTAGTTCATATAAATTGCAAAGAAGAAGATTCAGAAAAACAGGTTTGTATATAGATTAACCTAAATATATCATTTTCTAGAATGTGGAATACCATATAGCTATTGTACAGAAAACAGGTCCCTCAAAGAATACATCTCTTCCCAACGTTTGTCTCTTAGCATTTTATATTGAGAAAAATCTTCAGTTTTCCAAATAGTAGCTCCTAATGAAATAAAATTATTTCCTAAAATTCAAAATGCAAACAAAATATATGTATCTGCACATGCTAGTATAAAAAATACATTGAAATGAAATCATTGTAATCACTTCAATAAGCAATCTAAAAAGTGCATGATTCTTAAGTGCTTTCATTTTTGCTTTAAAAAAAATTGCATACGTTTGAAATGGCTTTCGAAAGAGCACAGATCCACTGATCCTGTATTATAATCCTCCTATACTTGCTGAATACGTTAAATACATTCAAGCATTATGTGCCAAATATTTAACACGTTAAATACCCAGGAAGTATTAGAAGGTCTGAAGGAGWGTTCAGGCAAAAGTCAGGATTCTGTGTCATCTGTTTCTTTGCTGATGGAAGTTATGAACAGTACCGCATTAGGTCTAAGGGAAAATATCTTTTCTCCTGTTTTTAACATGACACAGTTTTATTAGCCTTCCATCTCAAATGTGCCRGTGCTAGCTAACCATTGGCTAATATCAAATCTTTTGTTCCTCTCCAGCGATCTGCTTTCCAGAGCCTGAGCAGTGCCCTCGCTTCTTCCTGCCACCACTGCTCCTCCCGCTGTGGTGGCCCAAGTGTGAGAGTGCCGGCATCCTCTCGGCCTTCTCCCTAGCATTTGTCTTTGTCAGCCAGGCCCATCTCTACATCTGTGTCTTACTGAAAAGACAGCAGGTATCTAAACCAATGTTGGAATTCTTTTCCTGGAGAAAGAAACCTGCCAAACAGTGATGYGAATCCCCATCATGGGGCCCTGTTGGCCACCGAATGTTACAAGAGCATTTCTCCTGCAGTATGAGCCAGCATGCCACTTGTAGAGCATCTGGTGATCCAATATGTCCAGCATTATGCAGGTGATAGTCACTCTTATCACTTAATATCATGGGTGATAATCACCAAAATGCTCCCATGCTTTGTTTAAATCAGTTACTGAATGAAAAACTGATTCAGTTCAGCTACAAGAGGGAGACTGTGTTAATGGACAAAGAAAGTCACTTGAGCTTGAACTTTTCAGCCGCAGCCCAGCAGTCTGTGACAGAAGGTACATATACACTATTAGTCAATATAGCCTATATTTTAGCATTGATCCCACAATCTTCACTGACACTAAATTACCATATTGCAGTATGTACAGAAACTTCCTTTTGCCATATTCTTTTTGCTAGAAGACTGCCATATCCTACCTGTTTGATCTATTGATCTAAGATGGCATCGCACAAGATGTGGCCAATTTTGCCTTTCCTCACTACTCTGCATGGATGCTGCCATGGAGTATCCTACACAAGACTACGAAATGCTTTCAGTACCTCTGCTTCACACCAAAGTCCTTCACCACAAACACATCAAAATATATCCTCTGCTGTATGCTCTGGTCCCTTCTAAGATAGASACACACATTTGAGGTTTCTGTTTTCAAGATTCTTGACCTGGAACAGAATAAATATCTAAATAAATTATTTCTAAGGGAACGTGAAAGTAGTAAGAAACTAAGACTTTCAGTCATGATGAAATGTTTGAACAGCTATGGAGGTTAGAGCAAGACTGAACAATAAATTTGTGCAAGAAATAAAGACCCTCAGAAACCTCAAATTTCAAATGCAAGACACTCCTTGCAATTTGGCATCTCCATCTAAAAAAAAAAAGTTCTACCCCATCAAAAAATGTCACTGCACTTACTCTTTTCCTGTGGGCAGAAGTAAGATGAGATGGTTACTTACATTCACAGCAACTGCTGTTTGGAAAATTTTCTCTGCTCTTTTTGCCTTCAGCCACTAGAGTAAGCTGTCTTTCAAAATAAACCTGAGGAATGCTGTTTTTTTCTGTCTGTATTACAGTATTTTTACTGTATTTTAAGAGCATTTCCACAGCTATAATCTCAAAATTGACAATTTCAGTAGCATTGCCCTTATCATAGAAAACTCCTTAGGTAGACTTTAATGAAGGAATTTAGGTATACCCTCAGGACCTAGATGCAATTTTTATACATCCTTCTGTTTATCTGGGTCAGTACAGTTGTAGGATCTGTCTCTTTTTCAGACAGAGGCTTGTACTGTTCATTCTCCTCAGAGTGCAGAAACAAGCCAAACATCTACTTTTTTTTTCTTTTTTTTTCTTTTTTTTTTTTTAAGGGCTTCTCTGTTTGACTTGTCAGAAGTTATCCTCACTTTTTCTCTACTCAAGCCGAAAGGATTGGCAGTTTGAATTTTCAGGATATGTACGGTGTCCAGATGATAGAAAACCATTTGCTCTTTCCAAGATCTCTAAACACGAGTTTTGTAGGGTTGTTTGTTGATGCCCAGCTACAAGAAATACTGCAGCATTGCAGTCAGGCTGTCATTGACTGCTGTCGTGCCAGCAGATGCTGTACATTGAGCTCATCCTCCTAGTGCTAGTCTACAACAGCAGCCATACCAATTCCCATTGTGCCCTCCAAATCCTCTAGAAGTTTGCCACCATTTCATCAGGATGTATGTTTCTGGAGAGAATATGAATTTTTGGATACCAAAAATCTCAGCTTGCCAAAATGCTGTAGGTCTGTCATAGATGCAAAGAAACGTGCATTCGTCAGAAACTTTGGTTCCTAATTGCTAAGTTTCATAATTCCTAGTCACCAAGCCAAATCCCAAATACATAAACAGCAATGTTTCTGTCCCTGGGAGATAGTCCTGGCTAGATGCTCTCTCAGTCCCATTTTCTGCACCAGTTTTCCACTGCCAAATTTCCTTTTTACCCAGATAAATTCTCTCTTACCTTGACTAAAGTTTTTAGAACTACAGAATGTCCAACTGTTTTAAAATAATTACATAATCTCAAAACCTTCCTCTTCCTGGTATGAAGAGTGGAGTGTATAAATACTGATCATCTGCTGGCTTTCCTCTCTCTTGTAGAACATTTAACCTTTGAAAACCAAGCATTCCCTCTGTGACGAGGAATGATTACCACAGACTTGAAGGTGAATTATATTTCTAAGACTTTACATTTGCCTATTGATTTTCCAGCTCCATGTATATATATATATATATATACAGATTTTTACTTTAAAGACTTAGGTTGCTCTTGAGTGCAGGCCTGCTACCCATCTCTCAGTAGTGGAAGCAGGAATATTTGTACTTCCATTAATTATTAGAACACGGACATAAATCTCTTCAAGGGCATAGCAGATCTTATCAACAACAAATATATTGCTGTTTTCCCAAAGAGTGATGATTCAACAAAGCCTGAACACTAGATTAATATAATCACAGATTAATTTCAGATTTGCCAATCATATAGCAATTTGTYCTTTACATTAGACCAGATATCTCTGCAGGGACTGCAGACTTTCTCCCATACTAAGAGTGATACAAACAATAAGGGAAGTATCTATATACTTAATTCACTTAGAAAGTTCTTAAAGGGGACTCTAGGTTTTGTTGTAATATGGACACTGGCTTTTCAAAACTTTTGTGTCCCTAAACCTCTGTCCAGTAGCATAGGAACAGGCACCACAACCTTTCCAACTTTGACCACTAGAGTGCAACTTACTGTTTCATACCTAATCCATACAGTAGTTCTGAAACACTGGCAAATCCACAAGCAAACAATACCTAATAGGAGCAGAGTCCAACAAAATTCTGTCCATCTATGGCTGTCTGGGAAGTCAGCCAGTTCTGAGCAATCTCAGTTTTCTTTTTGCCCATGGAAATATCCCTTTGATGATTGCATGGCTGTGATATATTACTCCTTTTTCAAAGGATTCCCGTTTCCTCAGGTTCAATTTCAGACTGGCAATCTTCTGTTTTCACAGGCCAATTGTAAATACATTGGTTCTCGGTCAAAGGTTGTATTATGTAGCAAGATACCATCTTTCAGCAAACAAGCATTAGCCTTCAAACGTGGTTTGAGGCACTATGCAAGACAAGAACAATCACTTTTCATTATCACAAGTCTGGTATGACCATAAAAACATTGTTCCTTTGCCCTTTGGATTAGCTTTCACTTGCCAATATCTACTTTTAAAGCCAAATGTAACATATAAAATTAAACCTAATATAGGCGCCAAGTTACCACATATTAATGCCAATCAATAAAAATCCTTTGAAGTTCAGTTACCACCTTGATCCAAATCTAAAATAGTATTGCACTGGCGATTACCCTCACTTTTGGAGTAACTGTAAATACCCCCTTCACCACACGCAACCCTCCATTACACCACAGCCAGTATCTTTCTAAACCTGCTTATCAGCCACAATGCATGACTTCAACAGTGCCAAAGTGAAAGGAGATGTGTCTACAAACATTCAGAAAAAATCTAATGAGAGAGAGGTTTACCAAGAGAACTAGCAGGTCATTGCTCCTCATGCCCATCTGATTAGCATCCCTGAAGCACCAGCTTATACTTGTGCTAGAGTTCCTATTTCAGCTTGTGTTTTTTATGACAGTCTTGAGAAGGAACCCAGGCAGCCTAGTGAAATTCATACTTTGACCATAGTTTGCAATGCAAAGGTGAACTGAACTTTTACAGACCTTACATTCTGAAATTTTAGAAATTGTGACACAGGCAATATAAATTTTCTAGAGACTACACAGAATCTGTGTATGTTGCCGCAGGGTACGTGCACGTGTGTGTATTTCGTTTTGTGTTTTTGATCAAAACGTGGGGAAGACAAGGACTGATGGAAGACTCCTTACAGATTTCCATAAAGCCTTGAGGAAGGCAGTCTCAATGTCTCTCTCTTTGTTACTGATAAATACTGAGGTGATGGCTATTTAACATTTACCCCCCATAGCATTCTCATGTTAGACTACTGAACCATAACTAATCTTTTTCTTGGTTTTAGAAGAGAGCTCTTAGTTCCTAACTGAGAAGACCTTTCTGGTTTTCCCCACTTAAATGTATATTACCACTGAAGAATGAATCTACAACAGCCTTTTCTTCTAGGCTAGCATTTACTTGGTTCACTGCTTCATATTTTGTATATTAAAAATATCCTCCCCCTCCCAAGACTGGTTACTACTTATTAAAAACATTCAGAAGATAAACAGGAAACCATTTCTGATCCAGATCTGCAGAGCTTTGTCAGTTAAAAATCTCCCAAGCTGTAGGTTTCACGTTGCAGCTACTCCTCACGTATTCTGTACTGGAAAGCTACCAATTGCCCGCAAATCATGGAGTTTCACACGGACCATATCTTTAAAAAGGAACCTACACAAATGCAATTTGTAAGGTACCTCTCCTAGCAGCAGTTACACATTTATTAGCCATAATAAAACCCAATTATTAGCATGTTGGCTTATATTCCAGAGGACCAGTTTCTGATGAATGAAAATTCACAATTCATTTGCTCTATTTTGAGACCAATTAGGTGGATAGGTTGTGGATTCTCTATGCCAAAACCATTTTAATAAGCCTGCCTTACATTTATATTTGAGCCAGCGTCTGCTCTTCCCACAGATTTCACAGATCCTATCCCACATCCAATAGTCAAGCTCCTATTAGTGTTTACTCACCAGATATAAGCAAAAGGAATGAGATGATTGATTTTGCACTGTCAAAATGGACCATTTCCTTTTGGTGTGCAAACCTTATTTCCTTATCTGGATGAAGGACTTCTACTAGCTTGTTCCATTCTGAATTTACACATTTATAACAGCCGTATTCAATCTTTTGCTGTAATACTTGTCTGTCTGAACCACTTCCATTAGACTCATACTGTTTTTCTAAAACAGCAATGAATTCCAAACTAAAATAGTTCAAAATATATTGAACAAAAATTATATTCCTTTTTATTATCATACATATTAAACAAAGAGCTTTGTGAACAAAGATCACAGTGACAAGTCACAGCTTCCTCATGCAAAGCTGCTTCTCTCAGTACACTACGTCAAGTGATTCAGATCATATAGCTTACTTAAGATGTCTTCTGTCTCCATTAGGCAATTTAAACTTCAAGTCCAAATTCATTTCTAAATGTGCCCACTTCCAGTTTTCCCTGGAAATGTTCAGTGCTGCACAGTACATCACGAAGAACATTTCAGATAAAGGTGGCTCTTTCTGTCAGTGTTCAGCTATCGTCTTTGGCCTCACATCTTCAAACACGCACCTGGATCTTGTACATGGTCTGGATATCTAACGAAGTCTTCCTTCCTCCTCACAGGAGCAGGCCCTGCAGCACCAGCAGAAAGGAACATGTCACATGGTTACCAGTCTCTTCTTGACTTTCTTGCTCATTTTCCCAGCTAGTCCTTTGGGCCACCATATTGAACTAAGCCAAATATGTCCCCAAGGAGTTTTCTCAAAGACGCAAGACTTTTGCATGAGTTGGATCTGAACAATCTGCTTTCTCCTCCTCAAGTCCATATGGGCCTTGAGAAGCACTGCTGCAAATGTACAGTGTTACTAATGACATTTAATCATCAAGAAGCTGACCTTCACTGTCATCTGGAAGTGCTCAGTTTCCATCATCAGGCTGTTTTACTCCTTAAGTCTTTGAAGCTCTTTTCTGTTATTAAATTCCAAGTTGGCCAAAACTTTAATGTATTCTATTTTATAGGGAACTTTCTGATCCAGCATGATCAGATTGCTGATAGTCTCTTTAATGCAACTTGACTCTCTGGTTATTTTGTGGCCAAGTTTCTCAATATGCCTAAATCTTTTGTTCCAACCAAGACTTCATCTGTGCTTGCAAGCCATTTTTCTATTTTTCCTGGAAGCCCTCCAGCTCTCTTTCTTATTTCATTAAGAGCTTAACTATTTTTGCAGTCTTAAAAGATGGCAGAGACATTCAAACCTAACAGTTCCAGATCATATTTTGCCTACAATAATACATATATAGTACATACCATAGCATTTGGTTCAAAAAACTGGTCTAGAGATGCTACTTGCTTTTTGCAATGCTATAGGACAATTGCTATGTATAGAAATCTTTGAATTTGACTGGAAGCCCATATTTACTGAAAATTTAAGAACTTGTAAAAGATTTTGGTTTCACTGTTTTCTTGGTGAAGTTCTTCAGGTTCAAAGCATATGGTTTAAAGAGATTTTGAGTTCTAAAAAGAAAGGTACAACAATTAATTTCTTCAAAATTAATTGAGCTGTATATCATTCATACTGCAGAGACTTGTACACATAGGTTACTTGAACTGGAGGTTTCTTTCTTTAAGCTAGTTATATATCTGTAGGGATATTCCTACCTGTTTCTTCAAGCATACCACAGAAAACAGAGAAGGTTAGAAAACGTCTGACACAGGGATCCTCACAAAAGCAGCTCAAACCAAAGAAATTACATGTTTTCTTGGTCACTGATGTGAACAGGTTGATCTTGGAGGGTTCCCAGTACCCAAAGTTGTAACACTGGACATTGTAAAGTCTCTTTCTTCTTTACGGGTTCTTTTTGGAAACTGGGGGAAGTAATGGAGGAGGGAGAAAAAGAGAGAAGGGAGCCAAACACTATTCAAGTGGATTCTCAGACAAGGACAGTATGCTAGCAGTTATGTGAGACAAGAGTGTCAAACAAGTAGGCCATGAACCCCAGAGGCACGCTCAGTGATGTACATTAAAGCTGGGAAATTCTTTAAGAGYCGGTTGAGTGCTTTGACAGATGCTGCAGCAAGCATAGCTCCAGAAAGCTCTGTAGTTTGCACTGGGATGAGGTGGAAGGCTGCGTACGTCCTGGAGCTTACAGAAGCAGAAGAAGGTGTGAGCAGGATTTGACCCCATTTGACAACTGGTCYGGGTGAATCTTTTCAACCAGTTGCTGAGGGACACACAGAGAAAGTTTGACCCAAGATGACTGGTTGACATTGTCAGGAGCTTGGATAAAGACCGTAAACAGCTTACAGACAGATAAAAGGGCAGGTTGCTCAAATCTTGTTTAAAACAAATAAAATACCAGGGTCAAATCAGGACAAACCCAATTTAGTAATTGTCAGGCCACAACTGTAGAGAATATATTTTCTTCTCCATGGAATTGAACTCTGGTATCTCTGTTGAAGTTAGGTATCAGACTACTGCATTTTTTGCTGCTATAACAAGAAAAGTCAAGAAAAGTCAAAAAAGTGAGCCAGGTTCAAGCAGCAAGTTGGTACACTAAAATTTGGTGAATCTTACAAGAAGTAGCCATAGAAAAAGGTGGTATTTTACCATACTACACAAAGATTTCCCCYATTAAATCAGGAGAGCTGCTTGATCAGGGTTTGTTTGTTTTTTTAAAGAATATCAGTAAAAGTACATGCTGATTCTGAACTATCTAACAGGAATTTTCACAAATTTCTACTATCTTTTGATCCAAGAAAATTGATTGGAACTGGGGAATCCTGGAAAAACTCTGAAGTTACCAGGAGCAGCAGATAAGATGGCAGCACTAACCTTCTTCTAAGAACACTAAGAAATATTTTCAAGAGTATCCCAAGGAAGGAACATGTAAAGCCTGTATCTACAAAAGATCTGGTAAAGCTGAACATTAAAAAGGCAGACACAAAGGGAACTAAAGGCAGCCCTCATCTCTGCCCTGAGCCAAGCCCTGCTGGCAGCTCTGAAGTAGTGCCCACTGTTACCTCTGCCGAGCAAGCAAAGGAGACCATTGCTGAAGAAATCGAACTATGGGCAAGTCACTATTTCAGCTCCTCTGTTCCTTGTGAATGGGTCTTTTACCTAGAGCCTGTCATTTAGAGATCAGCAGAAATTGAAGACTGTGTTCTTACATTTTATCCTGTCAAGTCTTCCAGGACTGACTTCTCTAATAGGCTACTTTCCTTTTTTTTTAAACTACCTAGACTGTTGAAATAGTTTTGCCGTTGCTTGGGAATTCTGTTGGTTCTCTCTAGAGATTGTCTAAGTCCAACCCCCCTGCTTCTAGCAGGGTCACCTAGAGCACATTGCACAGGATCATGTCCAGGCAGGTTCTGAATATCTCCAGAGAAGGAGACTCCACAACCTCTCTGGGCAACCTGTTCCAGTGCTCTGTCACCCTCACAGTGAAAAAGTTTTTCCTCATGTTCAGATGGAAACATCTGTGTTTCAGTTTGTGCCCGTTGCCTCGCGTCCTGTCGCTGGGCACCACTGAAGAGTCTGGTCCCATCCTCTCGACACCCTCCCTTCAGATACTTGTACACATTAATAACATCTCCTCTCAGCCTTCTCTTCTCCAAGCTAAACAGGCCCAGCTCTCTCAGCCTTTCCTCAGAAGAGAGATGCTCCAGTCCCYTAATCATCTTTGTAGCCCTTCGCTGGACTTGCTCCAGCAGCGCCACATCCCTCTTGTACTGGGGAGCCCAGAACTGGAYGCAGTMCTCCAGATGGGACCTCACCAGGGCTGAGTAGAGGGGGAGAATCACCTCCCTCGACCTGCTGGCAGCGCTCTTCCTGCTGCAGCCCAGGATACCATTGGCCTTCTTGGCCACAAGGGCACATTGTCCCAGGCTATGTTATTCCTTCCTGAAGGAAAGCTGAGGCACAGTGTCCTGGAGCTCAGCTGAAACAAGCTTCAAGCTGATAAACCTCAAATTCAAAAGAGAAGCTGGGAGACGATCCAAGACAACAGTCCTGTCCTTGGCAGGGATGTGCTCTCTTCCAAGCAGTAAAGGCAACACACACAACCATTTAGAGGCATGATCCTCTTGTTCCATCAGAAGGAAAGGTCAGGTTAGAACTTTTGCCAGCAATTATATCACTAAAGAGAAAAAACAAAAGAAAAAAGGCCAAGAGGCATTTAGCTAGCACACAAAGAAGGGAGAAAGCAGTACACAAGGAACAGCCAAGTTAGAAACAAAAATAAAAATAGACTAGATATCTGAGAAGACCACAAGGTACTTACTGGGTCATGATTTGCAAGGAACTGAAGTACATTCTTCCCTGCACCCTGGCTGCATGTGGTGCACAGGGGGTGATAGAGGTAAGCAGGGCAGATACCATTAGTGTTTAAGAAGTCTCTAGTTGAGTCATACCCAGGACATGAATGAGTTATAGACTGTCAATCAAAGGGCACCCCCTTTAACACATTCTTCCTACTATATAGCGTCTGTTACACTATGAATCTAAAGCTCTGAAATGTATTACAAAATATCCTGTCTTTACAGTTCAAATAGCACCAAGTTTACATTTGATAAAGAAATAGTTATTTCATTTTCTCATTACCCACAGTGTTAGTAAATAATTCATATGAAAGAAGGAAAGTAATCTCAATAATACATTATTGCCACTACATAGAAATTCTGGCAGAGAAAAGCTAGTGATACAACATATATCATAAATATTAATTAGTTCATAAAACCTGTATATTAAAAGACAGACAGATCCACAATTTAGGATGGTAATTTATAGTTTGCCTGCCTGAAAATCCCAGTATTTTTCCAAAGAAGAATTAAGCTTATTCTGGATCCTGTATTAAGTCTTTCTGTATATTCCCTCTTTTATAAAATAAAATACCTTTTGCTAATTTTTGTTGTTGCAAATTCTTAAATGTTATAATTCTTAAAAATATATAATCAAATATTACAAGAGCACAGCAGTTATTCTAAAATGAATAGGACATCATATTGAATCTCTATATCTTTATATATAATTCTGAACTGTCCTATATAAAACTACTCATCACAAGTCAGATAACCTGTTAGATCCTTTACTGCGCAACGTATTTTAGTGTGCAAAAACTGAAGTCGAAACAGTCATTTAAGAAGAACCACCTCCTTGAATATTACATCCAATAGACGTATTGCAGAACATATCAGATAGTACTTATTATAGAAATTATCATTAAAGATATGTGTGGAAAGATGTGGCAGCTGTCACGTTAAAACATGAAGTACCCAGGTATAGATCAAATACAGCTAATTATATTTCAAAAAGGAAAAGATGATTTTACCAGTAGCTGTAATTAGTGGAATGTAACTGTCCAGATTGTCACGCTGATATTAATGGATTCTGGAATAGGATGACCTTAGAAAGGTGATCTTCAAAATGGACCCATATCCATTGCTGCCTGCTTCAAATACATGTTATATACTTTTATTCTTTTCCTTGAAATTTCAGCTTTAAGATTATGGGTCTTTAAGTGATGTGTGTATACGCATATCTTATACTTATAGCTATGACTATTTGGTCCATCAACTAGTCCCAGACTGAAATTTATACTAATTGTCTTTGGTACTCATTATGAAGCTCTACCAGCACTTTGGGAAACAAACCTGTAAAGCATCTGTGACTGTTCAACTTGTCACATGTAATTACACCATACTATATTAGTATTATGTACTTAAAAGCATTCAGTCTAATTATGGCTGTACTGTTATTTTGACTGTATTTTCTAATAGCCTATTTGTTAATTTGCCCAGTGAAGTTACAAGAATAGCTTCCATTCTATTACTCTAAAATACACAGAAAGAGAAATGAGATTAATTCAAGACAGTAAAAAATTATTCTAGCATTTTACACCTGCTATTAATTTCTGTTATTTTAGCATCAGATTTCTTTTGTGAAAGAAGAGGTACCCATTCCCTTCCCATGTCCTGCATTCCCATATGTTAAGGTGTCTGCACTCAGTATCTATCTTCATCTGTTTGGCACCTGTGAAATAAGATGGCATCTTTCATCAGCAGTGCATTTCAACACAGAAAGTCCTTATTCCCAAATATTACTGATATATCAACCTTCTTAAAGAAATCATGTTTGCTGTTTGTTTTTTTAATTAGCTATGGTTAAGGCATTGATGACACTGAACACCTCTCACAATAAGATTATCTTTTATTAGAGATCTTATATTACATTTCCCCAAAAGATATAAAACCTTCCAAGAGAAAATATCAAAAACCTTCAATTTAAATCAGTTTGTTTCAGAGACAATATGAGCAAGTAAAAACAAAGACATTTCAGATAAMGGAATGTAAAAAAATCTCAGTACAGGTACAACTCTGATATGAAGAGTAATTACAAGGTTTTAAACCATTTCTTACACAGCATTGTCTTTAAAACAATATTGGTTGAAAGTAAGGATGCTTGGTTCTCTTAACCAGTAGTTAAAAAACCAGCAGCTATAAAATTAGAAAAAAGTAAAGAATCTGATGAAATTAGACAGCAAATGCACAGAAAAACAGGAACGTGAAATCTCTATATAAGTACAGTGTAAGAATTCACAAGAGCTGTTGAAAAGCATCAACGGCCACATCCTGAACCAGTTATGGTAAAGTCTCTTATCAGACTTTGGAGTTTTAACTTAGTTAAAGGTTTTAGGAAAGGACCCCAAATTGAAGGCTGTTCTGTTGCTGCATTAAAAAAAAAAAAAAGGMAAAATAACAGAACAAAGACTAAATCTGCTGGTTAAGGAAAATTCAGGCATCATGATTGTACTGCTGATGATAAATTAAAAAGATACAATGCTATGAAACAGCTTCTGGAAAAAATTCCAACAGGCAAAATACTTTAAAACTTTATTGCATCAAAATTTTACTTTTCTGTTTAACAAAACTTAAAATAGAATTTTGAAAGCTCTCTTGCGCAGAACACACAAAAGTCTCTGAAGTGTTTTAATTCTTAAGATGCAACAAAATAAATGTTATTAGAACCTTCTCCTGGCAAGTCTACCAAGCTGTAAGTTCCAGCAAAAAAGAATTCTATTTTCAAATACTATAACTAAGAAAACTTACAGTACATGTTTATTGCATGAAAACATCCATTTATTGGATCCATCTGATTCTTCCATTTATGGTTAGTGGTTTTTATGTTCTTGACATAACTTGCATCAGATCCTGCTAAATATTCCATTAATTACAAAACATACAGTAGATTGAGTTAAGTGGGGAAACCTACACAATCCTGACAGAGATCCAGCCATGAAAATGCATGAAATTAAAACTTTTCTTTCATTTTCTTTAAGATTGCCTGTAGCTACAAGATATAATTTGATACACTGTGGAACGATAATGATCAAATTAAGTACAGTTGGCAGTATGAAGAGTTAGAAAATAGCACATCTTTTTACCAGTTGACTTTTCACGCATTATTATTAAAGAAAGTGACGTATGGAAAAGTAAATGTTAAGCAAGAGATGGAAATAAGAGGTATGAAGATAAAGAAAGGTCAGTAAAGGGGATCACACTCAAATGCACGTTTATAAGTTTTAATCGTAAACAGTAGTTCTACGTAGGGAAATACTTTCCACACTCAAATGGCTTCGGCACTAAATGTGAATTAGTTAATACGTGAAAGAAAGCAAAAAGAGTAAGAACCTACTCTTTAGTAATGTGAACTCTGGCGATGTTAAGTGAGGTTGCAAGTTTGAGAAATGATGTTTAAAATATAGGCACATGATTCTGAATGCACAGGTCACCACAATGTGTGACACGCAAGCACAACTCATGATGGGTTTGCAAACTATGTCTTGCTCACTATCAAACCTCTGCATCAAGTTGCAATTTCCTTGAAAGTAGCTGAATTTAGATTTTACAGTAATTCTTGATTTTTTTTTTTTGTTTTGTGATATGACATCATTTTAATACATTCAAATAGTCAAAATGTTCAGAATAAGATAGCACAAACTCGGTGCAGGAGGACATAGATCAGAGTGTGGCCAGCATTGTCAGATAGGAGATACACAGTTTAAGTATTATATAAACTACCCTTCCCCCAAAACATTAACGTAGACACCAAAATTGTAACAAGACGTATCAAAAAATAAGGCACATTTATCTTGATATGGTAATCTTGAAATAGAAAACTCATTTCAGAGAACATCAATATCCAAATGAGTTTTGTAAAAAAATCTTGTATTCATGACAATTACTGACATTTCTTATCATATATGATAATGGAATAATTGCACATATCCCAGTATGTCAAGTAACAAAATGGGAGTTTTATTAAACATTTTCAATGCAAAATTGTTTTGTAGATTCATGTTTTCCTAGTTACATAGTTCAAGCAAATGGTAGAAGCATTAAAATCTACCATCACTTATCACAAGGACTGCAAGCTTTCATTCTACCACAATTCAAAAATCTCTTTTCTGTTGAATAAATTGAAATTATTGTCATTTATGCAAATGATTGCAAATATTTGGACATTAGCTACTACCCAATAATATTTTATTCTATTTTAATTCCAAGCTGCATCAGGGATTTCTACACTGAATTATTTGTACATAAATTCATGAAGGATCAGCAAAACAGGTTGTTTAAAATCCAACCCCCTCCCTACGAAAACTAAAATAAGAACACCAGATACACCATTAGTTAGCATTTAACCTGAGATTTAATCTGTTGAGAGGTTAACATCCTTTGAAATTTCTTCACTTGTTGCATTAACTTATACTGATGTTGGTATTTCATGAAAAAAAAAATGTTGCTTGCAACATGGCTTTTCACTGTGTTGGTCAAAAAACTATAGAATGTATGTTTTTTCTCACAGTATCCAGAAGCTGGAATAATAATAATGTGCTTCTTATTGCACATGAAACTTGGAGGAGATACAATTGCAGATTCCTCTTCTCTATCTGAGGATTAAAGCCAGATTTCATCTTAGCCGAATCCGGAACGTATTTATCTCCATAGAACTCATAATTATTTCACTTATATTTCTGGCATCTGGAGGTGAATGCATCAAAGATAAAGATGTGGGTGTAAGACTTGCCACGCTGAATTTGTTAAAGAGTTTATGCACCTTTATCTGGAAAAAAAWATATATATATATATTTAGAAAATAGAATACATACCTTAAAATTGATTTTAAGTTAATCTTTAGCAATGATCCAAATCATACATTTCTTACAGGTAGTAGCACAGCAAATCTTACACCAAGGACACCAAATATTTCTACAAACCACGTCTCAAATGCTATACACTAGAAAAAGCCATTTTAGACAGTGTTCACTTGTCACATTTTAAAGCAACTAAATTAAGCTTAAATCAATATACAAAAAAAACTGATGGAAATATTTGGATTAAAATTCTTCCTGTTTCTAATCACGACAAGAGCCTTCTGTTAACAAAAATCCCAAACCTGTTTCAAGATTTGATTATGAAAATCCTACAGATGCACAATTATCCAGCCCCAGATCTGTAACCTTTAGAAACAAGCTGTATAATTACAGCAGTTACATATAACAATTTTACGGCGTATGCAACACGCTCAGGTGTTTGCAGTGATGTAGGTCATACAAGTGAGCAGGAACAGACAAACACATGCTGTAAGAGGTAACAGTTTTCAAAGTAGCAGTCACATAACTTTGAATAGTATTACTTAACATATTCATGACAACACACTTGAGAATTTGTAATTCAACTCTTTCCTTGATAAACTTGTTTACATTACACTATTTGAAAATTATTTGAGGAATATTGATCAGTTGCTTGAAAATAATATTCACAGGAAATTAATAAGATTAGAACTCCAACCTAGACGTTTACTTGCTGATGCTTACATGGTAATTTATATACAAGAAGTTTCATATCTTTATCAAAGGAAAGCACTACACTCAGCTTTCGAGATAAACATATCTAGTATCCTGAAATTATCACTCCTGAGAAATAACCACTAAGATTTCAACCACAATTGGACTTTAATATCAGTGTTTCTGCAAAAATTACACAGGAAAATATCCAAAAAATGTCACTATACCTTTCCCTGAGTAGTGGAACAGAAGAGACCCACATCTCTGTCCGAAAATCTACAATCAAATCCCTTCCTGTGAAGAATCAGAGCAGCTTCATCAGATGGCTCAAAATCCGCCTGCAAATAAACAAAAGAAACAAAAGTTACTCAGAAAGTAGCATAGCAAGCAAGACATTTTAGGACATCATAAGCTAATTATAAGCTTACAGTGATAGAGCCACTTATGCCTCAAATAATGTTCAGTCTAGATTGAAGAGCCATACTACTTTTAATTTTATAAGATTAAACATAAAAAGAACTGAACAGCAAAGTGATTTCAGACGTACAAATTACTATAGAATATAAATTTGTTAAACCAGGGAGTTCAAAGTTGGATATATACATAAGTGCAGACACAAAATTTAAGTGTAGCTTAAGTTGTTTAGTGTAGTTGTATTAATTGTTTCCTAGATAAACTACAAAGTAAAAACAAAACAAAATAAAAAGGATGTGGTAATTGCAATAGCCAGCTTTAATTGTTCATAGTGACTATCTTCTATCAGATTTTCATTTTGCATATCTGGTCCCTAAAATCTTACTCAGCTTAAGGTCTACAGGAAACCACACACTAATAAACAATTATTAAATAAATWTTATGTTTGTAGATGAAATATATGTTGCTCTTGAGCCTTAATTAGCATCATACAGTAATCCACAATCTCAGCTTTGTAGTTTGGACCAAAACACTAAAATCGCTTAGAACAAAATGGTCACAGGATATGCTATCATATTAATAACGACATCTTGTTTTGATGTGTACTTCAGAAAAAGTCAGATCCTCGGACTGGCTGGGAAGCTGTTTAATTTTTAAAAAATTGTTTTATACCAAGAGATGAAAAGGGATTAAAAATAAATAAATCAATCGTACAGGAAGAGTAGCAGAAAGGAAGTTGTTCTTCACATTGCATATGTTTTCATCATAAGTATTCAGCCCTCTCCCTAAGCAGTAGCCAGTGCTTAGGAAAAAAACTGTTTACACATCACACCTGGGAGAAAACTGCCTGTTTTCCAATGCAAACTGTGTCAATAAGCGTTAAGCTTTTTATTATGCTTTAACCCTTGGAAGTGTAAGGTATGAGAGATGTCTTAATCAAATAYGCTTCATGTTCAAATCCATCTCCTCCTAATAAAGGAGACCGTGGAACCAAAACCAGCTTACTTGAAACAGAGTATGACACAGTTTCATTGTACTACAAATTCACAGTATTAATTACTCACTGAGATGATGAAAAATAGTAAGCAGATAAACTTAACATCTCTGTGTTATTAAGTTCCTCATTTCAAAATAGTAAAAATGTACTCAACTGTATTTGGGCTTGAAATGGGATACTTATATAAATCATTGGCTGGTGAAAACTTTGCATAGTTTGCAAGGCATGAATGAATGTCAGTTTGGTCTTAGAAGGTTTTTCCAAACAAAATGGTTAAAATAAACTAATATCAGGTTCTTAATTAGTGAATTGGGTCCATCATCAGCATAGTTAAACAGGTTTACAGCACTTTATATCCTTGAGGGTTGAAAATTTTCTACATTGTTTATTGGAACAGCAGCACCATTTTCTACATTAAATAAGGTAATTATGATGATGTAACAAAATTAGCTTCAGTTTTCAACCATGAAATACCAGGCTTGGTTTTAACTGTCATTGATGTGACATGTAGATGAAATAAAGCACTGCACTTAAAAATACACGTTTTTATGCACACAAAATAATACTGTCTGCCTAAACATCAGATTAGTGAAGTATTGAAATTCATCCTGCAAAAGCCCAACCTCCTATGGGTGTAAAGTGATGCTAGAAATGACAAGCCAGTCATGGATATCAACACTTTCTCTACATCCAGTGGAATTATCTTGCAGTCATCTGCATAATGAATGCATTTCAAATGACAGCATGACTATTTCAACTCTTAAGTTTTTTAAAATTAAATATTATCCTGATTAAGATTCAGAATGTTTAAAATTGTTAATTATTTAATAACTTCCTAAGTGTTTAGGAATAGAGCTTTGCCAAGTATAAACATCTGTGATATAGCAGTCAACCATTTAGACTTCCCAAGACTTTATCACGCACATAACACCCACGTGTGAAGAATTATGCTGTTTTAACTTACTATAAAAGGAGACGTAAGACATAGCAAGTTACCATAGCCTCTCCATCTGCTTTAACTTACCTTTTCTTATACCATCTCTAGGTGAATTAGATTAAGTGCATGCAAGCCTAAAGGAACGTCTGAGTGAGTATGAACCTAATTTATGTCACACATACCTTCTAAACTTGGCTATAACCGTATGAAAACCTATATCAATTTTCTCAATTTTCAACAAATGCCAATATCCTTAATCCTGTAAAACTTCACAGCAATGTCATATGACAAAAATTCCCGAACTACCGTACAATCAAATCTCTGACTGCCTTTCTCAGAACAGCTGCCAAGGCTTGATTTGATTTTGATCTCTCTGAAAAGTTTAATGCTGTCCTCCCAGCATCCCAGCGCTCCTGGATGGAAAAAAAATTTTTGCTAGGCTGTCTCATAAGCAGTATTCTCAGGGCAACATTGCTAAGATTTTGATGACAAAACCATTTAAACGGTTTCTATCTGATTACTACAAGCTAGCAGATATGCATTAAAAAGTTTAAGCAACAGGACAAAAATATATATTTAGTATAAAAGACCAAATGAAGTCAATTTTTAAATGCTGAGGCCCAGTCTATTTATAGTAGGTAAAATTTGTGTCAGTCAATTTAAAAACTAGGGTTTTATTAAAAATGTCTTTAATTTTCATCTTCCCAAGGCATTGTACTCTTCCATGACAGGATCACATATCTTACAACGGCAGCAATTTTTTCCTCTCTGAGGGGAACGATTTAAATGGAAACAAGAACCTTCCTTACATTTTGTCCTCATTTATGCCTTAATGAACTCTCATGCATTCTGATTTCTGCCTTAAATCTTAATAATACTCTATTTTAATTTGATACACTTTTTCTGTGAAAATGTAATTATACAATCTCTTGAAAATCAGTTCCAACAGCTAAAGCAGTGTAGAAGTTTATATTTCTGTAAAAAATTGTATTGTGTCAATTAATAAAAATTATGACATTTGCCACTCATTCTTGGGGGATGGAAAAAGGAAGCAGGAAACGAGGAGAGAACTAAGAAGGTCATTTTGGCATGCAAGAAGTTCACTGCAGGGCATAGCACCATTTCTGCTGTRGGGAAGAACTGTTCTTGTCTATAGTGATAGTTCTCCTAGTGTACAACTACTAGTAATTTTCCCTTTGAAGTGCACAAACTAGTACTGCAAACTCAAGAGCTGTCAAACAATGGCCAGTATGGTGGTGCAAGTTTTCAGTTCTTGCAGAATTACAAAAGCTAGTCATTACACTGCAGTTTAGGAAGGTACATGGTGAACTTTGTATATGAGTAAAATATTTTACTGGACTATATTAATATGTTTGTTCATTAAAATAGTAATTCAGCTTACCTTTGATTGGATTGTCCTCAGATTAACTATATGCATGTCACAAGGCATGGATGACATGAGTGGAGAAAAAGTATTTAACATCTCAGGAACACCTGAATCTGCATAAGTTGTCATTGGAATTACAGGATGATTTATGAAAGCAGAAGTTATATGGCTAAGGAGCGAGGGAAAACTGACTGATGATTTCTCTTCATTCTGCAAAACACAAGAGAAAATATTTGTAAAATCAAATTAACACATCAACATGCCTAAATTTCTAAACCCATTTACTTTACATATGATTCTACTAACTTAATACAATATTTTAATTTATAGACTGACCATTTAATTACTTCTGGAAACTTCTGATCATCCACTAATTCTCTTTTCCAGTACTAGGAATATCTACTGCATTTACAAATCATTACTACATMTTTCAAAATGATCCTGGGAACATATCTCCATTTACACTACTGCTCAGTTTTCAGTGTTATACCTCAAATATGTAACCTAGAAAACATCCGTAATGGGTTGCTTATCAACATTTATTGTTAGCCCCTGCTGCTCACTCCCCTCTCACTTCGTGCTGTCAAACAAGGTTGGAAATTTGTTAGTGGGACCTACTGTTTGCAAATGGAAGGCTGACTTTTGGGAGGGTTGGCAGGGGGGCTGAAACATCTCGCTTGAAATTTAGTGTATTTGACAAACTTTAACAAAGAATCACAAATTCCCTGTTCACTGACCCTGCGATTCTTGAGCACTTGATCAGTGGGGTCAGATAACTGCCCCAGAGCTGGGGACTTACAGCCTCATCTAGTTGCTCAGTGAAAAAAAATTATCAAATTCACTCTTGATGTTACCAGTGTGCTTTTCAAGAGCGTCATCTTTTCTAAACAGCTTCAGAGCATAAAGAGCCTCTCATTCTGGGCATTCTGAAATGCTGCGTATGTTCTACCAGCTTCTATCACTGAAAGTGCTCTGAACAAAATAGTAGCGTGACTATACTAGAAAAACTAGAAAACCAGAAAACAATTTAATAATGCCTCTGTTTTCCATGTGGAAAACTAAGCTATCATGTTTAGTACATTTGGTAACATAGGGGAAAATGACTTAGGGCAACAATACTACCTTCATCAAACAAGAGCAAGCGTGACTACTATATCCTCAAAAGAACACCTGTGCATGTTGAGGCATTTGAGCCCTGGTTGTGCCTACTAGCATGATTTGAAAGAGAGCTGGCAGAAATGATCTCRATACATTTGAGACCAAAATAAAAATTCCTGTGACTGCTGCTTTCAGAAAAGAGCATTCTGCTCAGCTGCAACATGAAATTCAGCATCGTGTAGTAGAGCTCTGTGGGCAGACATCAACATTTTATTTCTTTTCTCACAAGCGGAAGAATTCCTGCATAACAGTTCTGTTAGACCTAAAATGGTTTAGAAAAACTGTCACTCAATATAATATAAAAATAATCTAAACTGACCTCTGTGTAGAGTTCTCTGGTCAAAATCACAATGTAAGAGCAAGCAATTCAAGATTTTCACATAAATATTTCACAAGATGAGTTTAACTTTCAAACAAATTGTTCATCACACTTAAAACCTCTGATCTACAACTTCATGGATTTATCAACACAGASAGCAGATATTTATTGCCCTTGTTATTGCTAATTGCTTTTGAATTTTCTGGAACTAATGTGACACAGATGAAATAAAATGGTTAAACTGCAAAACCCTGAAACATTTAACTGTTTATTATTCTAACACACTGGTTAAAGAATACACAAAATATAGGGCTTCTGATATAATAAAGTTATTCAGAAGAATATTTTAAAGTTGAATAACACTACTGCAAATTCTCTTTCATATGTTAGGCTGAAGATCTTTCACAACATTGGAAACCTCCATCTATTTATTATTTAAAGTTAGAAAAATTCTTGATAAAGCAGTCTTATGACTCCACCATTCCTTATGACTCCATCCCCTTCCCACTTGTAGGTTTCCCTTTACTAAAATCTACATATCGTACCAGCCACACAGACTTCTAAGCAAATTAAAAACTCAAGTCAGAAAAGTAAAAAAATTACATCCTTCAATGTGTAAACAATGTAGTTTAGAAAAAGGAGTAAGTGACTAAAGACCAGAGCAAGTTCCTACTTCAGCAATTTGCTCCTATCTATTCAGTATCTACCTGAACACTGAGTGCCAGCTATAGCTCTTCGCAGGCTGCTTCTTCTACATAAATTCTCTGTCCTGTATTTCCTACTTTCTTCAGATTCATCTGACATGTATCCTCTTCCCCTCCCCCCCACCCCTTTCCTTTTTTAAAATCTAACTTCTTAAAACTGTTTTCTGGAAGCAACTGCAACAAGCATCTTTGTCGCTCTCAACTGCCTAAAGATTGCTTTCAGCAGTTGTATTTCAGCATCACAGCAGCAGCAACTCAAGGGACTCTTTCTCCATCTTTTACAGAATTGTGCTTTTATTTGGCTGCAGAAGTTATGTCACAAACCTGAAATGACTAAGTTCAAGCATTACTGACTTTAACTAGCAATAGCTCATTAAAGCACCACAGAAGCCAGAAAATAGATCAACTTTATAATGGAATATAAAGTTTTAAAACATCAGTGATGATAAGATAGAAGCGTGGGGACACTTATTTTTGTTCTCATTTTTCTTTGCATATTTAATCAAATAAAGCCTGACTTATTTATAGTTAAATAAGTGGTTTCTAATGAAAACTTTGCAGAGCTAAATTACTGAAAACATAGCATCTTAAGCTTTGCCAAATTTAAATTTGCATTTTATGATAGGCTGAAAACATGGAGCTAAAAAATAAATGGGAGATATGTAAAGCAAAGGAGGGGATTATTTATCTGTTCATAATGAACAACCATAATAGTAAAGTTATTAAAATTCCTGGTTTGGGATATGCATGCATGTGTATTTATTTATAACTCTGCAATACCATGAAACACATACGAATTTGTAGCAATTGAAAATATGCCAGAACTGAATTGATGCAGGATGGTAATTTCTGTTTTGTTCTCAGTTCCTTTCTTAATAATGACTAACAGTGTTTGCCTCTTTGGCACCTACTAAGCATTGAGGCTAATATTTTCATAGATCTCTTATGATTCCAAAATTACTTTCCAAATTGGTAATAATCAATAGTTGCAAAGTATAGGATTGCTCCCCCGTGTGCATCACTACATTTACCTACATTGAATTCCATCTGCCATTTTACTGCATGCTTACTCAGTCTTATTAAGTCCTCCTGCAATTCCTTAGTTAATGTTTATTACCTGGATAATTCAGCATCACTGACAAACTTTCTTGTCACTGTTTTCCACATTTCCAGGTAAAGTACCAGCAAGCTTTCAGTTCGAATGACTGTACTCATGCATGCCTGCCCAGAGTGGAAACGTGCATATACACATGTTCCTTCAAAGAATTCACCATTTCACCCCAAAAGGAACAGCAAGTGTTTACACTATTGCCATAAATGCTCTAAAGTAAGTCACAACATATTTTTTCTTCAGTTTTCTTTTTATTTTTTAATCATTCTTCTGTAAAATAAGCTGACTGCTTGCATCTGATAACTTACAATGCTCTCCTAGAATATATGTTACAAATTATACTATGAGTCAGTCAAATAATTTATTCAACCTATTATAAGATTCAAAATGAAAGATTTATCAAAGCCTTTGCAGCTGGTTCCTGATGCCAGGAGCGTGACCTAAGAAGCAGGAGAAAACAAAATTACTGTCCAGCAACTATAATTATTTGAGATTAGTTCTTCATAAGCACTTTTACACTGTGGGCACACATACTCCCAAAGCATTTAAGATCAGAGACACTGTCTAAACAGTATCCAAGTTAATATATTTCCTCTCCCTCTTCAGTCAATCCAGAACAAACACACTCCAAAGACATGTGCAAGTAAGAGGTCCACACGCCACATCCATCACTGTGCCCCTCAACTTCAGAGTTCTCAGAGTTAAGGGGCTCCAAGGAGATGAAAAGAGGAAGAATGGTGAGCATTCACAGAAACAACTCCTTTTTCCTTTGAAAGGTTTTATCTACATGCTAATTTTCACTGTGGATGGCACTGTAAGACATCTCAAACATTTAGTAGTTACTTCTACCAAGTGCAGCTTTACACCTGGAACTGCAGCACTTGAAAACAAACAGAAGTCGTTTAGATACCCACAAAATTTCAGGAACAGATATTCCTCAGAAGATGCCACCAAGGTTGCATGAGATGAACAGAAGTGAAGTCTTTCTGAAAGTTGTGTTCTGTATACAGAAAAATATACTATACATAGTACAAGCATAATATCCAAGAGGCAAAACCTGCCTAAACCCCAGAAATCAGAAGCACAGGAAAAAAAAAATGCAGACAAGTTTGTATCCTGGTTCACATGAAAGTAGTAAAAATATCAAATTAGTCCCCATCTTTGTCTAGGGCAAAGATACCATAGGGCAGGACAATATTCTAGAACTGCATCTTTCAAAACCTTCTCTAAGCTAACAGAAGTAATTTGAATAAAAAGGTACTTTTTATACAGAGATGCAGCAACATATGTTGCAATAGAGAAACCATAACCAAGACATAAGGAAAGCAACTGGAAACCTCAAGGCAGAAGCGTGGGTGGGAGGGAATCATTTTCAGTTGACTAGCAAAGGGACAAAATTCTCAGATAACCCATAGTTCAACAAAGGCAAGTGCAGAGTCCTGCACCTGGGGAGGAATAACCCCAGTCACCAGGTGTTACAGGCTGGGGGCTGACCTGCTGGAAAGCAGCTCTGCCGAGAAGGACCTGGGAGCGCTGGTAGACACCAAGTTAAGCCTGAGGCAGCAATGTGCCCTTGTGGCCAAGAAGGCCAATGGTATCCTGGGGTGCATCAGGAAGAGTGTTGCCAGCAGGTCGAGGGAGGTGATTCTCCCCCTCTACTCAGCCCTGGGGAGGCCACATCTGGAGTCCTGTGTCCAGTTCTGGGCTCCCCAGTACAAGAGGGATGTGGCACTACTGGAGCAAGTCCAGTGTAAGGCTACAAAGACGATCAGGGGACTGGAGCATCTCTCTTCTGAGGAAAGGCTGAGAGAGCTGGGCCTGTTTAGCTTGGAGAAGAGAAGGCTGAGAGGAGATCTTATCAACGTGTACAAGTATCTGAAGGGAGCGTGTCGAGAGGATGGGACCAGACTCTTTTCAGCAGTGCCCAGCGAGAGGACGCGAGGCAACGGGCACAAACTGAAACACAGGCAGTTCCATCTGAACATGAGGAAAAACTTTTTCACTGTGAGGGTGACAGAGCACTGGAACAGGTTGCCCCGAGAGGTGGTGGAGTCTCCTTCTCTGGAGATATTCAAAACCCACCTGGATGCAGTCCTGTGCAATGTGCTCTAGGTGACCCTGCTTGAGCAGGGGGGTTGGACTAGATGATCTCCAGAGGTCCCTTCCAACCTCAGTGATTCYGTGATTCTGTGAAGGACTTTGGCAAATGCCAGAACCAGAACTGATTCAACTCGGCTCAGACATGTCTTTGCTCCTGCTGTGTTTAGATGGGCAACTTTATTACAGGCATAAGTGTTCTACTTCAGCATTATCCAAAATTCAAGCTTTGAAAAAGTGCACTAAGACTTAGGTGGAGATTTTATCTTGAATCTTGTATTCTCAGGCCTGGAACCAGAGTCAATTTTTGGATGTCTGCACCAACAGAAGAAGTACAGTCACCTCTTCCCAGGGGAGGTAATGCAGTGAATCTACATCTGTAATAATAGCAGGCACCTTGATAGATTCAAGTATGTGTCAAAAGCTGCCAGAAAATCCAAAATGGGAAGCAAGTTTTTGCAAACATTGCAAAAACAATGCTAATACAGAAGATTCAGAAGGGATGCTTCAAATCCCACTCTCCTCCTACATACACCACAGCCATAAAAAGGGTTGGAGTGTGCCTCTCCCCTCGCAGTCACGTGATCCAGAATTTAAACAGGACTTGAAGGGAGTGATAGAAGGGAAGGTTTTGAATGTATAGACAACACATTTGAAAGAACAGTTAGTCTATATGTACATTCACTATGTGGGTGGCTTTCAGCAGTACCTTGCTGTTGCTAAGACAGAAGACAGAGTCCCACAGTCTCCATCTAATTAAAGTACTGCTCTCTCAAAGAAGAATAATTTCCTCAACTTCAGCAAGAGTGTTTAGCACTAAAAGCGTGAATGAAGCTCCACTAGCAGCCTTACAAACGCTATGTATTGGCAAGATTCTGACAGATGCCAGTGATATAGCTGAGTGTTAGCCTAATGAGCTCTAATCAAAGCACACAATTCCTTTTTAAACTACCTTATAGCACACTCATAGTTCGTTATCCAACTGGAAATCCTCTGTGTTGAAATGCAACCCCCTTGAATGACTCTGCAATAGATGTAAACAAATCTTCATATAGGATCTTTCCTTATCATCAAAAGTAAGGTGAGTAATTCTGAATTTTCAGTCTTGGGGAAAAACAAACAAACAAAAAACCCCAAACACTCCAGTATAACCTTAGGTTACAATTTGGAACAAGTTCTAGAAACGGCTTCATCTATGAAGAAAGCTCTAGAAGAATATGGCACATGGGCTTGAATCTCCTTTGCCCTTGTAGCAGAAGTAAGAGCTATTTTATTGATAAATGGAGGATAGAACATATTAAAAAAGACTGAAAGGGTTTTCTGGTAAGAATTTAAATTGAGGACCAGGGTTCCTTAATTTGAGGGAAAAACACTAATTAGACTCTTCAGAAATCATTTAGTAACAGAATGGGAGAAAGAAATGGAAAACACTGTAGAGAAGAAGGTAAAGCTGAAACAGCTGATAATTGGACTTTAATCAAGCTAATAGAGAAACAATTAGCTTTTCAACATACACAAGCAGTCTGAAGTTTCCAATACAGAAGTAAGGATAGGAAACTGGGGCAGACATAAACATCAAATCACAAATCTTGACAGTTTAGTCCTCCTCTAGACAGTTTTCTGCTATGAAGCAAAACAGCCCTAGTCAGAAAAGAAATTTAATTATAACTCCAAAAGCCCACCAGCATTCAAACTATCTGATCAAACATGCTGAAATGTGGATGATGACTTTGGATCTCAGGACATTCAAACAAAATCTGGAAAAAGACAGAATTCTGGGCCTGCTAAATCAATGGATGTAGATCAAGAGATTCTGATATTAAATCACCTGAACTAGTCCTGAAGGAAGACCTAGTCTCTCACTCTCTCTTATGCTGTGTGACAAAAGACTCAAAAGAAACACGTTTATCAACTTTCTCAATTATAGGTTCAGAAAACCAGTTGGCAGCACTCTCAGAAAAAGATCGCTTCTGGACTAAAAATCCTAATTTCTGGAGTAAGATGACTCTTCAGAGCATCTCTAGTCCCAAAGCATGGAGCAGCAACATTATTAAATCTCTCCCAGTAATAATCTAGCAATTGACAGCAACTGAGGTTGTCAGCCAAGGAACTCGAAGCTTCCAAAAAACAGATCTAGAAAGGTAAATTTGGTTCTCTTCCTAAGATCCAAAGATTGACGATGCATATTCAAGGAAGTGCTGCTTATATGCAAGAAGCCTGGCTGGGTGATACTGTGCTAGCCTGCTTACAGGAGAGAAACATAATGGCTGACAACACCAACTTTGTGAATATGCTGTCCTACAACACATGACAAAAAACACATGACATGTAAGGGCAGCTGCCTTAGCTTTAAAATACATATATTCTTCCCTGAGAGCATAAGTCTTGAATCCTTAACCACGTAGAGCATCCCCCACTTGAGGAAGGATATGTCTGTAAATAGGCAGACAGTAAGAAAATTGTACAACATTCTTGCACAGACATCAAGCAGTAAACTGTTTCAACTYGGCTGCAATCTTTACATGCAAGACTGCCTGGGTCTTACCTCATCAAGTGGAAAGCAGATGCATTTTCTTCAAATTCAGCTAATTACACATTCTAATAAAAAAAAAAAAACATGATCGAGTCTGAAAGTTTCTGAGATTATGAATCCTTCACTAGAAGATCCTCCAGATAAGAATACACCCTTAATACCTTTCATCTGATATCAACCTCTGGAGCCAGAGATTGTGCATAGGTAAAAAAAACTTTTGGTGCTTTTGAGAAGGCAAATGGATACTAGATAGTGGGGTTTACACCCATAGTGAAACAAATACCAGTTAGATACTGAGGTGGACTGGAAGAAAGGATCTTACAGGTTGAAAACATTTAAGTCAATCCTTCTTCAGAAGCAATGGGATTATTCACACCAAAGTCACAGTTCTAAATTTAATTTTTTTGAAAAAGGATTTAGAGCTCCTTCAATCTCCAACAGATCTCCAAACTTCCAGCCTTTTTCATAAACAGGAAGCATTAATAGTAATAGCTTTTTTTTTGGAGGTGAATAATTCTCTCAAGACTGCAATGCTGACATAACCAGGTGTCAAAGAAAACACTGTCCCATCTCTTCAAGCAGCTTTCATACTGGTTAGTGGTTGTAGGGGAACACTAAGACTGAACAGAAATGAAGTAAGGTGATGTGCAGACCTCTGAGCAGTGGGATTCAGAACACTTAAGACCTTGAAGCTGCACAAGAATTTTCAGCAGAATTATCTTCCTTATGAAAGCCTGAAAAACCCTTTCTAAGAGAGCAAGTCCTCTACAATGAATCCCACTCTTTCAGGGAAGCCTGGCAAAACTGCAGCCAGAAACGCCAGCCACAAACATGACTGCTGAACAGGCAGCTATCCTGAAATCTTAAGAAGGCTATAAACAAGAATACTGATGACAAGTTATTTTCTGTTATAGTGGAGCATCAGTCTTTCCTGAAATCCTGGGGCAAAAATCCTGAAAAATAATAACGTTTAGATCTGCCTGAACAGTTCATGTATATATTTTGTCAAAATTAAATATTTAATCACATCACACATTTACAGTTTTGCATATCAAAGCATAAATTGTTTCAGCAACAAGTTTCAAGTTCTTTATTGAAAAATTATGATCTGGATTGCTTCGCTTTTCTGATAGCTGTTGAAATGACCAGCAAAGGAAGACTCAGATGAACAGGCAAAAAACTGATCTCCTCTGGGAATGGGATATTTTCTATCAATTCATTGGAAGGTTGTTACACAAGAAGGACATTTCTGTCACACTAATTGAAAGGGGTCCCTAAGGGCTTATTATATATGAAATAAAAAACTCTTAGGCATTGTAAAATATCCACAAGCTTTTGAGTTAGTTCCAAGTAACTCTACAATCACCTTGAAGTTTCTGGAGTGTCTGTAGATTCTTAGCTGGCACTGAGACTGCAAGTGAAGTAACCTGTGACTGTTAGAGGTAGTCAAATCCAGTGGACTTTGGACCCAGGGGAGTTTTCCTTCATAATATGCTAGAGACGAATTTGGTGGTCTCTAAGACCAAGCGATTCCTCTCATCCCGCTCTGACAGACGAGAGGCTGCTGTGGTTCTGTGTTGCCAGGTCCACACAGTAGCAAGGCTGAGCATGTATTCCCAAGATGTGTACGTGCACACGCACACATGCCACGCACTTGGCCAGCCACACAAACAGAGAGCAGTGCTTTTACTAGCACTGCGCCCCCCCACACGAACGCTCACATAAACATGATCAGGAGGGACAACCTGATCCTGATCATCCTCTCCAGCTGATCAGGACCAAAGTTCACTAGTCAAACACCCTCATTTTCCTGATTCACAAGCACACTCAACATTCACTGATCCCTCAAGTATTAGTGTAGATATTAAATCCAACTGATATCCAGGCCTGGACCTTAGGTCTCTTAACCAGTCACCAGCTCAGACTTTGGGTCCTTCCAGATGCTGGCCTCCTATTTGTCAGGTTGAAGTTTGCTAGCAGTTAACACACACACGCATGCGCACACACAGAGTAAGGGTGCGTCCAACAAAGAGTATCCAGTCCCACGGGTCCCTCAGATGCACGGTCTCTCTCTCCACTAGCTGATACCCAGAGCTCTTATTCTACTTGCTTGCTAGTCTGACTTAAGTTGGCTAAATGGTTTGCGCAGGCTCAGAAAAGGCAGAGCACTCACACAGAAACAGAATTTAATAAGAACACAGGACAAACTGTGGTAATCAAGCACAGGACTCAGTCAGAAAATCATGCCTACCAGCAGGCTTCTACATGTGAACAGATCCTCTTATCCTCCTTTCCTGTTTTCCCACACTTGTTCCTCCTTGATACACCTTGATCCTTCCCTTTCCTTCCCCATGTCCCTTCCCCTAACATTCCATAACAAAATTCTCTTCCTCGTCCACATCTCGTAACAAGTCCTATACCCCTTCAGGCAATAATCCCCCTAGTATGCATAATGTGTTTTCTTTTGAGACATCTTGTTGGGCTGAACATCAGGAACAATCTAATTTTTCTCCCTTGATGGTCTCAGGCATGGCCAACTCAGTTTGTTCCATTCCTCCCTGGTTAGGTTACTTGGGTCCCTCCATCCATCATTGCTCCTTTTATCATTGTCAGGTCCTTGTGTTAAATGTAATTAGCATTTAGTCAGATTCCATAATGGTGGTGATGTTCTATAAATCAATTGTATGGAGATTTGTTGGTCTACAGAAGAGTGTAAATAACAAGTAAAGTAACTGGCCATCATGACCATCAACACTCTCCTGTACTTATTGAGGTTGATAAATATGTAGCCATCAGTACAGCTGGATGAAAAGGACCAAAAAGTAGGTGAACAGCAGGACTTAATTTTCTCAACGATAAAAGTATTTTATTTTAGTTCTAGCCTCTATCACACAATTTGTTTTTTCTCCTCTGATTCTTCTTATAGTGTTTACATTGTTAATAATGGTGCAGGAAAAAGGAGGAGGGACTTATGTCCAAAGAAATAACCAATGCCATAGCTGTGGAAGGGACAGAGTGCTAAATTTTCTGTTTCCCCTTCCCTGATGTATAAACCTTGTTGACTGGGAAGAGCTTGAGCTGCTCTGGATGATCACAGAACTCGGGGATCAGAGATTTTCTGGAGCTCTGCTTAGATGAGGAAGTAGCTCAATGAAACAATAATAAAGACAGAGGCTACACAATATCTCCAAATTTCTGTCTGCTGGAGATGAGCCCAGAGAGGCTATCTGCATCAAAAGTCCCTTGCTGCTGATGGAAATTGTTTTTTCCATATTCAAGGAGATTATCCCGTTAGGAGTTACTTCACTGCAGAATACAAGGAGAAGAACCCTGCTTGGAGCCTTTACTCCTCCTTTAAGAGGGACTCTCTCCTACTGTGAGAACTTGCAGGAGGAATGATGAGGCCTTCAAGATGAAGTGGTGATACAGCACAGTTTAGAATTAAAATCTCAAACTGCACAAACTCAGGTAAATTGTTGATAGACCAAAGAGAAGCATACCCTCCCATTTTGGTCAATTATGTGAGCTAAAAGTAGATGAGACCAAGCTTGAATACTAAGCATACTAGGTGAAGTAAAATATTTTTCTGTATAAACAGAGCCAGCAGACAAGTGCACGCAATATGAAGACAAATAAAAACTAACAAAGGAAATGGGAAGTAATCCACTGTAGAGACATGCATACAAAGAAACTGAGACACAACTACAAGTCCAGAAATCAGAGTAAGGCAGTCCTCTTTACTGCCTATTGCACTATGAGCCAACTATAATGGGTGGCTGCTGCCCTGTTATGAAATTTACAGCTTTAACCAGTATCACATGACTGAAACTTGGAAATAAATTTGTCTTTAATTAGAACCTTTCTGCAACACATCTTTATCATAGTGTCAGAGAAAAACACTATTTGAAAAAACTAAGCTGTAAGGTACACTGGCATAAAAAYGAGGAAGGTGTTGGCCTGAAAACAGGTAGCATTTGTAGGTAAATGAGAAATGATAAGTGTGAAGGAGTTCTCAAGCACCAGACAAACTTCCAACATAAGAAATATAGTGTCATATATGTAGCAGTAATAATATTAATAATTTAATTGTAGTTTTTAAGCAAAGTTGCAAAGGACTAACACATATCCGAATCTTTCTTCAAATGAAATACAAACAATAGGTGTATATTTCTTACTAAATTTATGYGGTAAGGCTCTACAGATGATGTGTTGTGTTTGTAGGGGGGGGAAAGATGCAAATTTCTTATTCTGTGGTTACCAGAAAAACTCTCAAAACCTTRAAGTTCAAGATTTTGTATACATTTGAAGATTTCACCATGGTAGTGATAAGTAAAAGCTGATCATTATAATATCAGAGGCTGTCACACATGGGCTTGAAAATATTTCTAACTGGAAGTGGTTAAGTAAATGACAGGTTTCTGCTTCTTTAAGACATCAAGTTAATTAGCAGTTGATTGTTACTATACCTTAGCAACTACTACCTGGAATATACATATACATTATAAAAATGCAAACCACAGGTGGCAAATGCAATTCAATCATCAGACAGAAATGGCTACATCATCAAGCATATAGTTTCAGAGAAAATGGTTACTGATAGATATTTAGCAAGAAAAAAAGAATAGTCTTATGTGGCCAAAAAAAGGAGTTTTATTAGCTGATTGCCACATATTTGCGATTTTATTAACCGCCTGTATCAGCTTCTGTGGTTTGGGGGGAGGGTGTTTAGAGAAAAGATATCTGAGCCAGTGAATATTGGCCCTTTGCTTGAGACTGGGCTACAAATTCTGTTATATGAATTGAGCAAGTCGAGGCAAAATATGAAACAGAAACCTGAGGAAGAAAGTGGGTGCACAGAACTGAATCCTTTTCTCCAGCTATATCATTGGTGAAAAAGAGATATTACCAATTCCTACAAATCCTATGCTATTCATACTCTTAGATCATTATTGCTGCAACACTAATACAACACACTTCAAGGTCCAGAAAGTTTAAAAAAAAAAAAAAAAGTATCAGTGCTCATCTTTAACAAGGTTTATCATAAATGTAAAATAAAGATTCTATATTTTCAAAAATAAAGGAGCGCTCACTATTTTGACAAGCAAACACTGATAATTGTGCTCAGTTTCATTTTCAGCTGAACAATAATCCCTTTGACTTAGAAAGGAAACACATTAGAGTTCTTGCTCACCAATCTTAGGAAAAAAAAAGAAATGGACATTAGGAGAGAAACCAAAAAGATATGCAGAGCCAATCAATGCTTGCTAGGACAAAGATGAACACATAAACAGTATTACTCACACCTAGAAGTAGGAGAAAAAGATGTAGACAGAAATTGTATCAAAACATAGCAAAAATATCAACAGAGGTCTGAGCGATACAGATAATGAATCAGATGAGTACAATCTAACATGAAATGAGATTTGCTCAGCTCTTACTATGTATATAGCTCAATTAAAAAATATATTAAAGAATAATACTGTCAGTGAATTCACCTTTTGTAGTATTCAGTTTAGGGGAAAAAATCTGCAAAGCAAATCAACCTGAAGCCATATGCATAGAGGTGAAATCAGCATGAATGCTTATTATTGGCCAGATGCAGCTCAAGAGCCAACAAACAGGAAACATGAGGATTAAAGACTTAGTAGAATATAGGCCACCTGAATATGCTAGTGATTATTGCAAACTCTGCCTTCCCACTGGATGGGTCAATCATATGCCTAAACACATGCATGTGGCTTGACTCTGCCATTAAAATGTACTGTTCAGGGCAGAGGTGGGGAGGTGGGGAAAGAAAAAAGGCATTGCAGAGATGTAAATGAAAAGAAATTTTTGATTGATATTGCCATAACCAAAAAACCCACAGGAATTACTCCAAAGTGATGTACACTTATTTTAATTCATTCTTAAAGAATTGAATATCCTAGACTTCACAGTCTCATCTTTTACAGGGAAGTTTCCCAAAGAACAGAAAAATCCTGTTCTCCAGAAAAGTTTTTGAGAAGAGACAGAATAAAATATTTTGAAATGCACTGTAGAAAAAGCTTGTGCTGGCAAAGATGCAGTCAAAGCAATCAAAAGTCTCTCCTGTAATCTCCATAGCTCCTTAAGTCAATTACAAAATAGGTCTTTACAACAAAATTAAGGTCAGTGTATGAATCTCACTCTGCAGCCCATTATAGATTTAAACTGCATATAATTTCTTCACAGTTCTTCTGACAGGGCTATTATTAAACTATTATAAGAACTACCCTCTGAGTAACAATGCAATAAAATATATATATTTGTACATTTAACAAACAGAAAAGGCAAGTACTATCCTTCCTTATTTTAATACATCTCAAATAACTACATGGATCAGGAAATGTTACTGATATTCAGATAGATGTATTTTGAAAAACAGAGTGCTGGAACAGTCTGAGAATATAGCAAAGTGGAATTCCCGATGTAGCAGCAGAAAGATAACGCATCTTTACTCAACACACCTGAAGTGCTTGGCTCCTGGGGGATGTGCACACTATGCTAGAGAGCAAAGCGGTTGGGCCAACAGCACCTCTTTGACTGTGCCTACTCCCCCCTCACCGCTTATCCCCCTTCTTTTCAAGTCCCTGCAAGAGTGTACAAGTACCAGCTGCCCTTACTGGCCGACTCTGCAGGCATTTAAACCCCTTACAAGATCAGTAGGAAGGGTCGGGAGAAGGAAAGTAGATGCTGGAACACAGGTACTCAAAAAACTTCAARGACTTCTGACCCTACCAGGCAACCTAGCATGCCATTGCCTTCGAAAGAGTCTCAGCAACTTGCACAGAACACGTCAAAAAAAAACCCAAAACAAACAAACAAAAAAACCCCAACCACGCAGGAGAGGAAGAGGTTTTTAATAAGAAAAGGCAGTTACAGTGATGATGCCTGAATGGAGATCTCCAAACAAGCTGTTAAATATATATGAAAAACATTTTACTAACCAGATAATCCCCAAAGCAGCTGCTTAGTCCATCTTTGTTCTAATAGAGGTGGCCTCAAATTACTTTCCATATTACTGTTTTGGTTTTCCAAAATGAAACTTTTTGTCAACCCCACTTACCAAGCACTGTTTCAGTTTACAGAGCAGTTTCAAGTATGTATAGACTAGTTTTCTTTTGGAAGAAATTAACCCAGAAGCTCCCCTGCAGGCACACACCAAATATGTTCTAAACTTTCACATCTCCATTAGGGTCTGAATCAACAACTGATCCTTTGGAGAGTTTTAAGTATATTCTGACATAAAAACAGACCTGTTTTGAGCAGGGATTGGACTAGGAGGGATAGGACCTCAAGACTAGCCTAAATTATTTTATGATTCTATGGAAAATACCCACACTGCACACAGTGTAGATGCAAGCACCATGGTGTTAACTGGTTTGATCTGCTCCTGTTGTTCCAAATTATTTTCTAATGCAAACATAGCCTTCCATATCCAATAGTTCTAATTTAGCAGCTCCACATGCTAATTTAATACAATACAAATGATCCTTAGTACTAAAAGGAGTTTGTCATGGCAGCATAGATCTCTCTGCAGATCTCTTCTTGCCAAGGTAGATTAACCTGTGCAATGGTCACAGCCGTCATAGCTAGACTGCTTCCAGGATTCAAGCTAGCTTGTTTCAAGTTAGTTCAGATATTTCCATACCATGCTGATAACTGCAGATAATATATTGCTCATGCTATGCAAGATGAGAAACTAGAAAATCATAATGACATGTACAACCTCTTTAAAAAAAAAAAAAAGTCAATCATTAAATGGTGGAAATTAGCTTTAAGCTTGATATTATCATCCTCTCACCAGTGGTTAATGATATCCATTATAAAACAGAATTAATTCCAATTTATCTGCATATTCATTAGTAGCTCAGTATACAACCTCTTATCTTTAGCTGTGTGATGATTTTAAAATCTACCCAGTGCTGTCATCATGATTCTATCACCTCAGTATGAAGATGTACTCCTCATTTTGCCTTTCTCAACAAAGATAGGAGAAAAGGAAAGAGGAAAAAATGCAAAGAGCAGAGGGAAGATGGAAGAGTTATTCAAAAGATTAAAATATAAAAAGAAGAATCAAGATAAGCTGTGCAAAAAACCTCCTTACAACAAAATAATCTCAGTCTTCCCTGACTGATAATGAAATGAGAATGTTTATATGTCTGGTATCTAAATATTTCCAGTAAAATCTTATTTCCTAAGAAAATAAAGCTTATAGGATCATGTTGTTTTCTTGTTCTCTCTATTCGTCTTAAATAATTTTTCAACCTTTGCCTAGTTTCAGTCAACTTTGATTGACAAGAAGCAGATTTCTCACTAGTCAGCAATTTCTTAAAAGTTAAAAAAAAAAAAAACACACACATACAACAGTTAAAGAAGAGACTTCCAAAACAGTACTCCAGTCATGTGATGCAATGCAAGTTTAAGTTACTTGTTTTGTATGACCTGCTAGTTATGCAATGAGCATATGCATCATCTCCAAAACATACATAATGCATACCACCAGGTGATAGATATGGGAGGGAGACAGGGGTAAGAAAGTAGAGACTGTAGGTATTTGTGTGAGGTATAGGGGAAGAGGAAGTTGTTATGGTGAGACAACGCAAGAGATCTGACAAAACTCCTTAGGAAGCTCAATTTCTTCAGTAAAGAAGTTATTCCATGAGCAGTAGAACTAAAGTTCACTGCTGCCGCAAAAGACAAAAATTTATGTCATATAATTAATTATCCATAAAAGTCCAGACAACCATTCTTACCACATCTGTTCCATGTCTTCTTTCCAGCAGAAGTCGGAAGATATTAGCTGTAATCTTGTTATCTTGGACACCTTGTCCAAGGCCACGGTTGTCATCCTGCATAAGTCGACGATCCATGATTACTTCTAACTGTCCTGAAAAAGCAATACAAGGATTATACTGGTAATAGGAATATGTTAAACTTTATTAAACATAAGACAATGTCTTTCCTTAAAATAATAATTGTAAAGGATCCCAATTTCTCTCTTACACATGAGAGAGTAATAGTGGATCACCACTGTTAGGTCAGATTATGAAAACAGTTAAAGCCTTTGGGTTTTGGTTGTTTATAACATTCCAAAATTTTCACATATCCTTCAACCTTTCATCCAATCCTTCATCAAATTTGGTCCTGCAAAATTTTAAGATTAGAGTCTAGAAATTGAAATTYAGCATGAAAAGTTATTACTGTTAACTATTACTTATAACAGGGAGACTTGGCGCATCAAGCGTTAAAGTGGAGAAGCATCCTGAATAGCTGCATCTGTATGGAGAGATCCTGCAGGGGAACTCTCTTTATCTTATGCTACATAAAAGAGTGCACCTCCAAAATGCATTCTTTTTCCATATGTTTTTTTTTTTTTTTTTAAGTTGACATCAGAAGGAAAAGTAAGTAGATAGTATGAAGAATAAATACCAACAATCACTCCTTGTGTGAGGGTATCTTCGTTTGCGTGAGAAGAAAAGAACTTTGCGCCAGACAAATATTGAGTAAGAAGTTCTTAGTTTAGAATAAATTGTAGCACTGCCTTTCCGGACTGCTCTGCAGAGACCATCTGTGCAGAGGTTGCTGCTTCCCTGCAGCATGGAGAATAATCCACTAAGAAGTGACCTAGTGCAGAACTGGGTGGAACTTCTAAGGTGGAGGAAATCCAGCATCTAGCATTAAAAAACTGTTATACATCAAATCCTGCAAATGGGGAGAGGGACAGGAAAGAAGGAATCAAGTTGTAGCGTATGTATTTTATAGTTCTTGATCAAGTATCTTAGAAGCTGATATTGAAGACACTGATGACATACAATGAGAAATCCTACTCCATACTGCTGAGATCATCTGACAGCATGAAAGGTAACCAACTACTCATAGGGAGAACCTGTCTCGAATCAAGAATGACAGGAAGGAAATAGTCATCTCTCCGGATAAACCTCAGATAGTGGGTTATGCCTTGAGACACGGATCAATCTGCTACCGAAGGCACCTGCCTAAGCTGTGATGCTTTTGACTTTTCTGCCAGAATCCTTATGAGATACCGAAGGATCTTCACAAGGAGGGTTGAAAAGAGTGCAGTTTTCAGCAGCCTCAGAACTTTCAGCTTCATTTTGGTTCTTTATTAAGGAGTCCAATGTGTCCTCAAGACAAGTGTGGCAAACCCAATGGTTTCATAAATTGTTACCTAAAGATAATGAGCCAGATGAATACATTCTCCCCTTTTATTTTGGTGGGTGCAGAGTAAATATTTGATGTTGCTAACTACCTCTTGAGCCTCGAGTGATGCAACAGCATTTGTCAGAGTGACTTAGTAAAAAAAAWAATGCTATTAACAGACATGGTATACATCTTATGCTCTCTGATGCAACTGGGGTAGGGAAAAAACCTCTAATGCTCCTGACCGGATTGAAACTGTGCTCACAGAAAGCCAGTTTTACCACAATACTTATCTGCAATATTTCAAACATCAGCCATGCTTCCCTGACTCAAAAAGAGAAAGAAGCCTTTCTGTGGACTTAGATGCAGAGACTAGTATTGTTAAAGAACAAACACAGATACTATTACAAGGTAACTGAGCCTCTGCGCCATAATTAGTCTCCATTACCTATTTAACTAGCACCTATAAAGGTTAGGTTATGTCAAGTTCATTCACAAGATCAGACCAAAGGGAATTTGATTTCCAGCAACAGAAAGCATGGGAAAATGTGTTTTAAGTCTTATTATCAGGTCATCTTGGAACAAAAGGTAGCTATTTTCCATTAAAGCATTAGTTTATATAATAGAGTTAATTGAACCTGCAACTCAACATGCCCCTCCCTTCTATGACAGGAGTGAAGGTGCAAGAAAGCCACACTGAGTAACTACACTTGGATGTAATTTTATCTCTAGCATGATTGACAGAGAGCTCCTTCCTGAAACACACATGGCAGCGTACATATAYTGACTGAAATAAGGAATGGGTTGGTGTGGCAAATCAACCACTTCATGACTTAGTGTAGTTAGCGGATTACAGGATGCAGCAAATGCAGGTATTCTGCTTTCCCTTTGATGTTGCTCACAGCTCTTTGTCAAAGGGTCATAAGAACTATATGATATTGCACTATGACAAAATACGTCAAGCCAGCCTAAAAGAATACATTTCCTGAGCATATTCAGAGATATCATTGCTGCTCTATGACAAAAAGGATGTAGATACCTAAGACGTACACTCCTTTTAGTGCACAGGCAGATTAACCCATCCAAGCATAGAACAGCTTTGCAAGGCAGGTCTATAGCTCAATAGAAGTGGTAGTGTATCATACAAGTAAACACTGTTCAAGATTTTTTTTCCCTGTAAATAGCTGTATCACTAATTGAAATCCTTGGAACAACTTAAAACTGATCCACTCAAAAGACAGGGTTGTACAGGATAGAATTTGATGATGGATGGATAAACAAGTAATTCCCAACCAACTAATTTTAAGTTACTGAAGCTTTTAGGTTTAACTTCCTGTATTGAAAAAAAAAAAGGCATTTTCTTGTATCAGAATACTTCAGCATAGGTTAAGGCTTTCACTCATGTCATTTACAGTTTTTATGATCATAAAATCCTGTCTTTTAAATAATATGCAAGAACAGCAGTACAGTCCCTTAGTTTGATAATGCAAAGGCTCCAAAAATAGCGCTATAGTTTTCTTACTTGGCTGGCACAAGTCACAGTGATAGAAGTTTGAATACAATAGTAACTAAAAATCTGCTTTTCTCGGGGCTGTCAGGTAGCAGTTTGGTAAGTAGAGAGAATAACATTTGCATGTACTGCATGTGTAGCTATCACACCTGGGGTCAATGATGTGTTGAAGAATGATGAAGCTTATTTTTACTTGAGTGATTAGATACAAATTAAATTGTCTCAAGAGCTCTACCAATATCTGAAAAGTTGTCAGAGAGACTCTAGTACAAAAAAGTCTAAGACTGCTATCATGAGTTCTTATGAACTGATGATGGGATTTATGTTCCACTATTTTGAGCTTCAGGCAATCAAGGCAGCTCAGAATAAGTCTCAGAGCATTCAGAGCTTTTGCCTGATAAGTTTCCCTTCTCCTTCAATGATCCATGAGCAGGCAAATTACCACCTCTTTCTCACTGATAAAGGCCAAGATCTTTACAAGGATCCTCAGTATCATGCTAAGGTCAAACAGTAGGTCCCAGAACAAGAAATGGTCACGACTCACAGGATAACAGATGGGCTTCTGATGTGAAACCCTGAATCTCACAAGGAAAACAGGTTTGAAGCTTCCTTCCCTCCCTGAAGAGGCAGGATTACTACAGAGGGTTTGAATTTTTGAATAAAGATTTAGCATTCTGATATTCAGGGGCAGTTTTCAAACTACCTTGTTTTAATTCCAAGAAAAAGCAAACTGTAAAGACTTTGCCCTAAAATGAATCAGGTTTGATAATACTGCCATCAATCTATGATGGTATTCAGCTTTTGCCAGAACAGACATTAACAAGAAAGTTTCCTGAAGAGAAACTAGGTTCTGGCATAGTTTCTGATGGGCTCTTTTAATCCTGAGCATTCACTCAGTTGCTTTTCAAACCAATGTAATTTTAAATTCACAGCATCCTACAACAAGGACTTACACATCTTAAATTATGCATTACATGCTTTATTTTGTCTGTCACTTGCTAGCATCATTTGATGTCTCCTTATTTTGGCGGAATAGGCAGTGAACAACTGACCTCTGGTTCATCCTCTCTAAGTCATTCTGAAGAATATCCTTCCCTGCTACAAGGGACTGGGCTGAATCCCTTTTGGCATTCTTGATATCAACTAGATTTTTCTCGTCAACATATTCATCAACTCTTTCAAAGAATCCCTTGACTTTGTGGGGCATGATTCCACTTCAGTCTTTTACCCAGGGTCACATTTATCCTCTAATTCATTAATTCTGCTCTTTAAAATAGCTGCTATTAGTTTGCTTGACAGGGATATTAGGCTATGTACTCTGTAGTTTCTAAGTCCACTTCCCTCTACCTTAATAATAAAACAAATAAAAAATAAAGAAAATAAATTTTAAAAAATACACAGACAATCAGCATCACGTTATCCATATTCAGCCCTCTCTTACAAAGTGGTACAAAAGATTACGAATCATTCAGTTCTGCTGTTTCATCTTTGAGTCCCATCAGAATTCTTGGGTGAATGCTACCTGGTTATGACAATTTATCATTCATTTTGTCTTCTTCAGAACCTCTTTCCAACCAGTTTGCTGATTTGAGACAAATCTCCCAATGAAGACTATGGGATCTTGCATGTGAACAAATGCAAGCTCCTCCCTATTCTAAAACTTATCAGAGGTGGAGAAACCTATTTCTTTTCTTTAAATACCAGCTGCTATAGTAATCTGTGAATGAATTAAATATTTCAGACCATCATGAAGGACAGGACTTYATAATATCTATCATCTTATACTTACCATTTTTCAAGCTCGCAACACCTAGAGACTGAGCTGAATGAAGTGTCAAACGAACGCCAACATCTTGGATATAAGCAATTGTAGTCATAGGATAGATATTTGCTTGAAGGGGCAATTTGCTCATCGTCAGTCTGGGCTGAATCTACATTATGAACATGAACTTCAATAAAATACATTCTTTTTATGCATTTAAATTTCAAAGACGTTTTCAGACATTTATCCCATGTGCTTTAGAAGCAATGATTGACAACTGGCACCAAAGCATTCACTCAGCTGTATTATTTAGTTTTTTGGAGATTTGTGGCTAAAACTACCACTTTGGAAATGATAACTTCAATGTACTTCTAGATCAAAGAACATTTTTTAAAAACTGAAAGATTCATCAAGGGAGCCTGCAAAAAAAGAATAATTACAGTTGTAGAATGAGAGAAAATTTTTTCTCCTCCAGAATGCAAGCTGTGAATATATTCAAGGTAGTAGGAAAGRAATTCCTTGGTTTATAATGGGAACTTTAAATTAATATGCTGGTGGAATTCTTGAACAATACATGACAAATGAATAATAGTATTAAAATTATTTTCATGTTTAAATATTCACTTTATTGTCTTTAGCAAAACAAAGTACTATGTGAAGAAAACTGACAAAAATGTAATCTCTTACTCAAGAGGTATTGTTTTAATGTATTTGCAATATTATTTGTAGCAACAGTAAGAAAAAAATTATTCTTACTTTTGYCCATGGCTGCAGATCCAACAAAGTTAAGAAAAACAGTTGTAACTCTATTTCATCATATGCATTATAAATAGAGTAACTTACTACACTCCAAAAAATTTACATCATTTTCTTATTTCTATCAGAGCAGCAAGTAGATGTCTTCTAGGTCTAAGTTGTTAGTTGTTTGGTATTATAAACATGACTAAAGTTAGACTACTAGGGCTCAAACCAAACAGACAAGACAAAGGGGAAAAAAGGCATGCAGGTGTACAASCAACTGCATGATAGCTTGTAATAGCTTGCTGTATTGCAATTCTTGTGTTAAAAGGGATACAGAGGAATGTTTAACAAACTTTGTAGATCCCTTAGAAGATGAAGAAGAAAAAACACAAAATCCTTACAATTAGAAGTATTAAGGCAGTTGAAAACTGATACCCTAGGCCATTATAATTAATAGAACTGATAATTAATAGTTACCTGATATCCATTAAGATCAGTATAGAATCTATTTTGACTGTTTATGTCAGATGAAATTCTCATTGCAAGCTCACGATTATATTCACCTCTAATATCCACAACATTGGAAACCTCAAGAGACTGGCTTTCCAAACCTATAGAAAAAGCAGCATTTAAAAATCTCTCAATTTTTAAAAACCATCATCACATATATAAGAACAATGGTATTCCCAGCATACAGTGATCTAGTTTTCCCCTGCTAGTTTTCCTTTTCTGTTATATCTACCCAGATATTTGAAGCTAGTGCAGTTAGGTACTATATGATATAGCAGTGCTTCTAATTCAGTACTCATTGGACAGTCACTGTGAAACCTTCACTGAAGTAGACCAGAAACAGAATTATAATAATTCAAAATATTCATGACAAGAACCAATGTGGATTCCTATAAATCAGTAGGAAAGACTACAACACTTTTAAGTGCTGTCCTTCGCAATAGCTAATACCCTGGAACAGGCTCTGGCATTCACTGCTCCCCTTATGCTGCTTTTTCTGTTCACAAGCAACGGTAAGGTTACCGGCCTCAGACACAGCAACTGTTCCTACTAAGCAGCAAACTGATAAGCTGTTATAACTGAAACAGAGAGAATCTTCCTTAAGGACACTGAATTAAGAAACTACACACTGATATGAGCACAGCCAGGAAATAATTCTTAGTTAACAGGGAACAGATGCCCATTTTCATTAAAAAAAAAAAAAAAAAAGTATCTGAAGATGAAGGCAGATGCTCCATGAGATTTTTCAACAGTGCTTCCTGTTGAAAATCGAATACCTTTAATAATGTGGCCCTTTCAGATATTCTGAGACATAGCTTGAAATGGAATTAAACTGTCATTCAGTATGATCACCTTTATGCTTTCTGTAGTCTAATGGGACTAATGATTGTCAAAAAAAAGTGCCAAATAGAACAAAGAAATGAAATTTCTCTTTGTAATAATGCAGTTATACTATGCTTGTCTGACAGACTGCAAACATAGGATGGTAGAAGTTGACTGATTGCGAGAGACTTATCAACTGTCTTAGTCCTTTAAAATTTAAAGACAGTTTTTAAAGTGTTAGATATCAAGGACTTAACTTTTACAACAGCTCAGTATATCTCAGCACACAAGACCCAAAGACATGCTCATGACAATTGAGTCTCCTGAACACTGGAATCTTACCCACATGGGCAGAAAATCTTCATGTAAAATTCTGAGATGCCTAAGCACACACAGACAGACGACCTCGTGTTTGTCCTTCTTTCCTCAAGCCTCACAAGTTTTTTTTGGTTTTCTAGGATTGTTACTAGTCCATTTTTTTTCTTCTCTTATATTAAATTACCTCTTTAAATAATTGCATTTAAAAAAGCTAGCACTGAGAATGGGATAAGGCTGAACATTTCATTTCTACAGGGTTTTTTGGTCAAAAACATACCAACTTCTGTAGAATTTACCTTTAATGAAATTTTAACTCATGACACTACCATGAGAACAGTCACACCYTCCTCCTAATCAAGAATGTTATTAATACAAACTTCTGAAAACCACATTCCCAAACTGCACCTGTACTCTGCAAGTGCCTAATGCAACCCATGAACTCCCACACAGTGCATGCCCTCACTAATATATAAAATAGTTATTGATTTATAATATCTAATATGATATATTAATGCAGCTATTTTTACTACAATGATCTGAAATATTTGCAAAATTTGTAAATTGTGAAAATTCATATTTTACTTCTGTTTATTCCCTGAATCTACCTGACATTGTCCAGCTTAAACTTCGGTAGTTAATACTTCCTGATCACAGAATATCCTTTTAGTTGTGCTTTTTGCATAGAAACTAACACAATGGGAACCTATAATCCCGATTAGAACTCTTAGGTGTTATTATGATAGTTAATTTGCTTTTGTTGCACATATTGCATCAACTACATACATAAGCTTGTTGATTTTAATTTAAGCTTTCTTCTGGTATCATAGAGGTTTTCTAGAAACACTGAAAACACTAAGGAAAAAAAGCATAATTTGCTGATGCAGCGAATTTTTATATTACCTTTATTTCTGTTGTTGAGCCAATTTTCTATTTTTTTTAAATTTACTCATTGTCATGATAGTTTACTTTAACACCTAAAAATTTGCCTGCTGTAAAGATTTCTAAGTATTTAACACTACTTTTTCATATAAATATCATAGATTTGTGTGTGTATATATATACACACAGTGTGTATGTGTATATATACACATACGTGTGTATGTGTGCATATGTGTATATATATATGTGTGTGTATATATATATATATATACATACGCACACACATACATACACACACACCCCGTTTTCAAATTTTGTTAGGCAGTTTGACAGCATGTTGCAATAGCTTTCTTAAGATGACCTTTACTTTGTCAAATTCGAAACCACTCTGAACCTTTAAACAAGGGAACGCTAAAAGTGTTTGCCTGCTGCTTCAGTTTTTATGCTGCTTTTTGCTATGTAAAATGCAGACAGGTTTGTGATTTTACCATCTGAAGCCCTGAATGAAAAGGATGTCAAGCTCTGTAGTTGTTTCCTCACCTTTTTAAAAATATGAATTTCACCTGCAGCATTACTAGCATGTTAAAATGTTAACATTTACTAATGACTATTATATTACTAATATATGACTATTATATCTAAATGAAAATTATTCAGTATCAGAAGATTATGTCATCTTTTCCAGATCCAGTCTGTAAAAGGTGGATCTATCTGCTCAACTCTATATGTTCTTAGTTATAGATTTTCCAACTATTTTAAAGCAGGACAATTAAAACACAGGAGTATATTGAGCAAGGATACAATGATCCAGTTTACAATCTTAAAATGACCAAGGCATGGGTTACTCTCAGCTCTTCTCTACTGCATGATTTGAGTCAACACAAAAATAAAATGATTAAATTTAATGAAACATTGAAAGCCTCTGATAAAAAGATTTCTAGAAATTATGCCGCTGTCACCGACAGATGCCAATAAAAGCACAGAAAGAGTTAAATTTCACTTAGTGGTCAATTACTGAAAAGAATCATCAAGGCACAGGACTCCCTGCTCCKACAGGCTAACCAAAAGCAACAGAAGTCTGAAGCCGAGAGTGGGAAAAGCAGTGTTTTGCCAAAACTGTAAAAACCCAGTAAAGTTTGGGGAACCTCCTGCAGATAATTTATACTGTAAGATTTCCCAATGCTGAGAGATTCCTCCAACAAAACTGCTGAGTTTAAGTTTGCCCTTAGCTTAGTGATTGGCTAAGTGAGGCTCAGAAAGGGATCATATTGTCTTTAGACCCTGTGAAGAGTTAAACCTGAAGTATGCTCTACTATTTTAGAAGTGCATCTAAACATTAGAAGTACAGGTAGGGTTCAAGACTGTAGTGATGGAAAATAAACAGTGAGAATTTAGTGACAGTTTCACAATTCTTACCCTGGACTTTATAGAGTCGCATGGTATGAGTCACATGAGGGAAAAAACATACAACTTCTGAGAAAATCCTTCCATGAGTGACTCTTATGGTAGGTGGATCTGTAAAAATATAAGGCTACAAAAAGAAAACAAAGTTAGAACAAGTATTTTAAAACTCTGCTTAACAGTAGTCTCAAATGAAAGTATTTAATAAATGTTAAATAGTCATTTTAGGTTTTTTTAAACATATATAACAGAATATCTATTCTACTATATCTAAGTCTAGCATAAAAAACAGGAATTCAATAATTATTACTCCTAATCTGAAGTTCAACAAGTTTTCTTAAAAGCCTCACCTTTTCTTTAGCTAAAATTAGCATAACCATCATTACATATCTCACAGATATTTTATGAGGATTAATGGATACAAGACCTACAGACACACACTGTAATGTATTATTATTGCAAACATCTGAAGTCAGCTTCTGAGAGCATAATTATACTTGCTAACCAGTAATCAAATACTGTAGTTTCATAATATGTGACAGATGGTTTAACTGTCTGCTTTATTTGTTAACAGTTTACTGTATCAGTGGTGAATATTGTATGAGGAAAGCTGCCTCTGTACTGTCTTGTGGATCAGTTTGCATACCCTTTGGAAAGTAAAAGAAAGGGGAAACCTTCTTCAGCAAAAGCAACTTCAGTTGGAGGGCCCTCTGGAATGCAGGGCAGAGCGGGGAACAGGTAAGAAACCACAAGTGGGAGACTGACTCCTTACCAATGTCTCTCAAAGGCCTGTCTAAAGCAGAAAAGTCTATCTACAGTCAAACCTAAGAGATGAAGAAAATGGTTTCCATAGGCATACACATAGTTGAGTTTCAGCTGAGCAAATTCTGATTTTTTAAAACAGCCAATCCCAAACTGAACTGTATGCACTATGTAGAAATACACAGATGAACACAAATATGAAAATGGGCTAAATATTAAGTGTATACACAGCAAAACAAAACAAAAAACACCCCAAATCAAAAAAAAACATGCAGAACTACTGCATGGCAACAGTATTAAATTAAGACTTCATTAAAGAAAAACAAATATGAACAAAACTACTTGAAAACTTGTTATTTAGAGGGATCTAAGGAGAAAGTTCTTAGAAGGGGCTGCCCTTTTTCTATATGCAGCACAGTCATAAGAAGGACAGACAGAGCTTGCCCTTCCTCCTCACTAGCGAATAGCTGGTCCATTCTAGCTCTGGGAGCTATCCAGGACCAAAGCAGTGAAATGGAGAGATACTTGATGAGTGAGACGAATGCAAAAGCCTGAGCGCCTAACTACAAAAGCCAAAATTATCTTTTTTTTTTTTTTTTTTTTTTTAAGTCAGAAACAGCTGGAGGAACTCTGTGCCTCCTCACTTGTTACTATAAAACATGATGGTGATATTGACAACAACCATCAAAATATGCTGTCCCAATACAAGTAGAAAGCCAAAACAGACACGTTTAGCAAAATGTGCTTGCAAAAACAGGTTTCCTGCTGCTCAGAGAAAAAAAAACACTTTCTCCCCTAAAATGAATGAACAGTGATAGAACTATTTTCAAGACTGACTAGGCAAAGCTTTGGTCCGAATTCAGTGTGGACCCTGCTTTGAGTAGGAGGTTCCCCAAGAGAGTGGGTCTCTTCCAGTGTGAAGGATTCTATGATTACTCGGATCTTGAATTCAGAATAAAAATATCTGGATCTCAAATCCAGTGATAAGTCTCAAGGTTTCATTTCTTAAATARTTAAAAAGAATAGTTGTGAAATCTGACCCCCTCAGCTCCACTGGAATCAGTTTTATTGTACCAAGATTCAGTAGCCTGTCATAGCAGGTTTTGTTAAGACTAGAAAGCAGTATTTTCAGAAATTGGATAATAGAATTATGGGTCATAGGCTCCAGAATCTGTTTTTCAGTAGTCACTAACATTTAAGAAAAATAAGACCATCTGTCCTTGGAAAGGGGGGGGGGGGAGGAGGAAGAGGAGGAAGTCAAGCTAGAAATATTAAGGGAGATTACTGGGAGCAAAATAGTATTCCATAGCTCCCTAGGGTATCTTAAAACACTTGACTTGGCATCAAATGGGGTGCCGAGGCACCAAGAGGCAGAAATGATTAGAGAGTTGCCCACACTTAAAGGTTTACTGACTTGCATAGAAGCTGGCATGGCGTATTGCAGCCTGAAGGCACGAAGTATGGCCAATAAGAAGCCCTGCAGTCAGCTGAAGCACTACTAACCATCTTAGTGTGGCCTAGAAATTTTTGGCAGTGCTTTGGCACTGTTGGGGTGGAGCCCAAAAAAACTCCTATGTCTAAAGGAGAGTATTCCAACAGACTGAGTTGCTCTTGAGATGTTTGTGGTTTATACAAAGAACTCAAGACATTCTTCAAGATAACTTGCCTCTCAGAATTTGGCAGAGTTTGAGATTAGGCTAGGGTTTGGGAAAGATCAAATACCATGGTCTCTAGAGAGCTGTGTTTTGAGAACTACACAGCAGAAGAGAGACAGTAGTCACTCTAACACATTTGTCTCCAGAAGCAAATGTGGGGCAGATCTTTAGATGGCAGATGTGATGCTTGATGGAAATAGATAGCACCAAGGAAATAAGAGCCACTTCAAAGACAGCTGATTCCTGAGTATTGTGAACACCCTCCAGGGAATGGTGTCTGCATGTTTGTCTTCTCCTTTTATCAGGAATGCAAAACTAGAAGGACCACCAAAAGAAAGGAACTTATGCTTGAATGAGGATCTTCTGTCTTTCTGAAGCAAAAGATTTGAAGACTGATACAGTGGGATACCCTGAATGTGTAGTCTCAATCATTTTGGACAGTGGAACATCCCAGTCTTGCCAATAAAAATGGAGAAAGATATCATTATCTTTTTTTTGGGTTGAAGGCCAAGCAGTCAGATAACTTAGATACATGTTCTTCTCCTGACCAGGAGAGGCAACAGGTATGTCTGTTAGATTCAAAATACAGGGTCTGTCATTAAAAATGTTTCTTAAAGATGGGAGCAGCAGCTGCAGCTATACAGGTCAGAGATCATATTCAGCAAAGGAAGTCCAACCATGGAGACCAAGTGTGACCAAGGGCCTGGAGAAAATCACTAGCACAAGATGTCCTGAAGGATGAAAAGAAATCTCTATTAATACTACTAATAAATAAGTACCCACAGTAATTAGTATATAAATGCATGCATGCATAAACACTGCCACCTGAAAGAGAACCACAATTTCCCAGTGTGGGTCTAATGAAAAAAGTTAATTTAGATTCTGAAAAACTGTTTTGTAAAGCAAGAGAATGAACCAGTACCTTGATCCCACAGACAAGTAGCATCTGACTCTTTGTAAATAACTGCTTTGTCCTATCCCCTATTGATACAGAACATGGCTAATAAGTAGGTCTTCACATGCTGAATTGTCTTAAATAGACAGAAGAAAATACAGACATTGAACTGTTTTGAAATCTAACCTGCTTATGGACTACTGAAGTCCTTCCCCAGATCTAACAGATTTACAGAGTTGGTCCTCTTTCACAAAAACACAGGAGATCCAAACAGGTTTTCCATCAYAGTCAGGATGCATTGATTTATATTTGTTGTGAGAAACAATAAGAAGGTCCACATCATCTAGTCAGTTAAGCAGCACTGATGGTTTCCAAATTAAAATACTGCCCAAGTTTTCCCTTGTGCCTTCCTTCTACTCCAGAAGTAGAAAATGCAAAGACATGGGAAAAGCACAGGCATCTCTCTAGAGCTGCAGCACACAGCCTCTGCTCTGTGTCACTGTCCTGAATTTTGCACTGCGTTCCTGACCTGAAGCTGCCACCAAACAACTTCCACACTTCACAGAGGTAGCAGGGACAGGGTCATCCATGGTCTGAACCCTATGCCACAACCCCAGAAACAGTAGCACTGTCCTCGCTGGGGGCTGTCTAGCTCCACCACAACAAAGTTGGCCACAGTGTTGCAGCCCTAAGTCCACCTGATACCCGCAAATGGGATTGGTTCACTAGGAACATTCACTTTCTCACCAACCACTTTCCTCATTGCTGTGTCTGTTCTCCAAGTTAATGGCTTAATCAGAGGTCACGTTGCTTAAGGAAGACTGACAGTAATACAAGCAAGTCACCCGGCAGAGCCACAAAGGCCAGATGTACCCACTGGCTGCCACGGAAAAGCCTTGTTGAACCATGAGTACATCACTGCACCCGCCTCTATATTTCTTTGGCAATACTAACCAGGCATGATGGAATACCTTTTTCAAAGCTGACAGTATGAAGAGAGGCTGTTGCAAGTTGCTATAGGTATAAGCACTGAGTGACTGAAATCCTACGTTTACTAATGCATAAGCAAATGGATATTTGAAAGGAGCCATTGTGGATTTCCTAAAGCAGACGAGCAAGGAAAATTAGGCCAAAATACCAAGTAAATTCTCTCTCTCTCTCTCTCTCTCTCTCTCTATATATATATATAAAAACATGCCTTTGAGTAAAAAAAATCACTAGGATATAAACTGAAAATCTCAAAGTGCTCATTTAGTCTAAGGCAGTACACAATGGCACACAAGAAAGAGGTGCTCTCTCCAGCTACTTTGGGGCTCAGCCTTTCATAAGCAGATCCACAAGCTGGAGACAGTAACACTGAATGAAAGTTTCAAAGCTTCAAATAATATAAGAGAAACGCTGAAAGAAGACTTTAGTTTTCTTTGCAAAGCTCCATTCTACTAGGGTTCACTAAAGAATGGGACCACTTTTCTGATACCGATAACAAATTCTTGGAGCAAATACACATTGCATACAGCCTTGACTGACCAAAGTTCTCTTTCCAGAGCAGTGACAAACAATGTTATTGGTATTGGTATTATTGTCCCTTCTATTTTAACACTATGTAAATCAGTGTCATTAACCCAGGTCACTGCTGCTGCCAAATTGGGTGCTGGTACCAGCAGTTTACCACTTCCTAGCTAGAATGCATCTCTTGCAGTACTGCAGGCTAACTTTAGATCAGCCTTAAAAATAATTAATCCAAAGGATCTCTTGGAAGATTCAGATCTGTGTACATTCTAGTATATGGATCATCATCCGCACAACACCTGACATCAATAACAGTCTACTGATGACTGAACTGCACTATACGTATCAAATTTTCTAAAATGACATGGTTTTAAGTGATGGTCTCCAAACCTAACAAGTTACAGCATGAAATTTCCAAAAACTGGCACAAGACCCTAAGAGCAGAAAGGCTACATAAATACTATAGTAAAACAGATTATACTAGATGAAGAATAACGATTCCCAAGTACTATAGAACCGAAAAGAGAGGAACCAAAAGACTATCAGGTGACAAAATAACTGGGTAACAAGGGCAAAGAAAACATGCAACTTCATTGATACCAGAGGAAAATGGCCTAACAAACATAATTCTTTGCAAGTTTGGCAGAGATACAAGGGGTGATGGAGGATAAGGGAAAAAAGGGGGTGGGAGGGAAAGGGGGGGGACGACCCCTGCCTGCACTCTATCATACTGCCATTTCCTGTAAGGACTTGGAAAGCATAGACAACCCATCTCACACAGAGAACCCTGAACAGAAACAGATGGCTTTTTTTTTTCTTCTAAAGACAGAAATCATTAGTTGAAAGTGTTTTAAAACTACTATAGAATTACATTGCTATTCCCAGTGGGACACTAATTCACGCTATTAAAATGCAAGCCAAACAAGCCTTAGTAAATTAATGAGGCAGAATTTTTAGAAGTATTGTGATTTAATTCTTATTGCATAAAGTCACAAAATCTGAACATACTGCCCTTAAAAGCTTAATATTAACTAAAAACATACTTGTAATTTCACCATATTGTGTTCATTTTTAAAAGTTCAATATGCATCTTACTTTCAACTATGCCTGTAGTTATGTGATACACTTTTTTCTTTAAACCAAAAGCATTTTTCTATATAGATTTCTCCAGATTATTTTTGTAAAACAAATAATTAAGAAGCCTAATGAAAACTATTAGATTTACTGATTTTTGCTTTTCTAACTAGAAGACCAAATAGTATCTAAAACAAAACCAATAAAGTTTGAACATGTTGCTGAGGAAAGGTGGTAGGGGAGAGGGGGAGGAGGAGGGAGATACTGTCCAGATATTTACAGATCAAATACAACCCTGACATTTAAAAATTATGAATAAGCGAGCCCTGGTGAACATAACTGTTGCAAAAATATTAATTATGGGCTAAATACAAAAAACGGTTTAAAACATGGTTTAAAACTGCCAACTGACAGATCTCAAAAAGCATGCTTCTAGGAGAGACTACTAAAAGGAAAGGAAACACTTCTGTCCACTTCTAGACTGATTTACACATGTAACTAAGTAATGTAAAGTAGAATGGTTGCACTTGCTTATTTCCTGGAGTAGCCATAAAGAACTCTCTTTGCCGTATATAGGCAACTTAAGTTCTCCCAGGAGAAAACGGACAGAAGAAATACGCTAAGTACCAGCTAACTTCTTAAAACTGTTTATTATTCCATCATTCCCTTCCCAAAATATCAGCTTTTTGGTTCCAAAATGGTAGAGTAGATTCTTCTTCGTAATAAAAGCAAGATAAGAACTCTGTTATTGCTGAATTTCCAATTTGAAAATTAATTTGAGTATGCTGTTTCCCTCCAATAATTACTCTGCTACAAATACTGACCACACTAGCGAATTAAATCAGAAACAATTGCTTGGTACTTAGGCATACAGTCATCAGCTGGGACCCAGTATCTTAACTACCGTATTAAACAACATGTGGTAATTCCAGCTAAGAAGTACTACACCCTGAAGTTGGAAACACTTCATTCACAATAAAGAGCTCTTAAGAATCAGAAAAATGAAGGGAAATAGAAATGTATATGTATCTCCTGGACATTTTTACCATATGAAGTGAAAGTGGACTTGTTTTAATGATAGCAAATGGTCCCATCTCGTTGTATTTCTTGCAAGGGTAGCATCTTACTTAAATTCTTTAGTGAATCATTAATATTCTTTATACACTTGCACTTTCAAATTAATACTGTATTTTTATCCAAATCTAGGGTTATGAAATATGAAGTTCTGCCAATCATTTCAATAACTGACATCATTATTTCCAGCCACACAGCTGTATTTCAGTGTTGGGGAAAACTAGTTCTTCCAAGCTGTATTTGCAGAGTGCTTCAAGATATTTCAAGATTAGAATCTCTGTGCAAACAGAAGATGTACCTTGGCGTCTCCATCAGGCAAAAAGAGATAAGCGCCACTCTTATCCCGGTTACTTGTAGTTCCATACCATGCAAACTCCACCTTCATTTGACGGTTTTTACTATCTTCTTTTGTATTTATTTTCTAAGGACAGAGAATCACATTTGAAATGGCTCACTACACTTAGGTTTCCATGAACAAGAACAAAAGTTCCTGAGAAAGTAAAATGGAAGTGTTTCAAGCTATAAGGCAACATACCTCCAGTAGTCCAGACATTCCAGAGAACCACAGTTTCATATAGGAGTTCTCTAAAATTATATTATCCACAGAATTCTGCATCTCTTTTATCTTGAAAATCCTGTCTGGCTTCACCTGCATATTATTCCTTCCACTCATATATATAGTATAATCAGCTAAATCTGTTTCTGAACTCTGAACCTCCAAAAGCTGGTAAACTCCAAGCCCCAAAGGTGGTAGATGTGCCAAGAAAGAGATCTGTTGGGGATAAAGAAGCAGCCTTTATTAAAAAATTGAAAAATCAACTTGTTGCACCAGATTCATGCTCAATGCAACTCCTTTTGCTTCCACGATTATAGAACAGCTGAATTTTTCCCATTTTCCATAAACAAACAAATACAAAATCATAAATGACATTCCAAAAKTAATAGCTGAAGCATGTGAAGAAAAATTAACAAACAAAAATGTTTCTGTTACTAATTTGATTAGAATCATGATCACTGTTATATTAATGCAGTAACAGTTTTCAGTCTTCTTAAAAAGGAATGTTACCTGCAGTTTGTGATTGTAAACACATTTGCTATGCCTTAAACATGTGTGTGTAGCATGTGAGGAACCTTACAGACCACTTAAAATCCACAAATTTAAAACATGAATATATAAGGAAATTGTCTCACTTCCAGTTTCTGCTTATTTAGGAGCTATAAAACAATCTGCACAGAAGAGTAATATAGAAGGGAGATTTCCAAGGGAATCTGTTTAGAATTGGAGTTAGATATGTAATTTTCTTTCTCCTTTTTCTACAGCCTCTGCAATTCTCACACAATGTTAATTATCAATAATTACCCTTTTGGAGGAAGGCTGAGAAACACTAATTGAATAACCTTTACAGGCATATGATCCTGAAACAAACTCAACTTGGCTCACAAGTCAAAAAGAATATGACTAAGAGTATAAGGCCAGAGAGAAAGAAGAGAGATCCTTGCAGTATTTTTATAAATCTAAGAATTAAAAAAAAACAAACTAAATATCCCCCACCACTTAAAAAAAAAAAAAAAAAAAAAAAAAAAAAAAAAAAACCTGATGCATGATAATTGGGGACAATCTTATATGATGAGCTGTAATTCAAAAATTCTCAGAAACATTGTTTAGAATCAGAAATAAGAGGTGGAATCAAAGCCATCTGTTGAGCTTAAGTACAGAGGAATGGAGATTACAACCCAGCCTCCCTATTTGGAAGACAAAAATTCAGAACCTAACTGCTTAAGCCATCATATCTAAAGACTTAAGAAGTCTTCCAGCCAGAGTGCTTGAGCACATATAAACTGTGTTGTGATTGTGCATATAGATAACCACTTGAAGGAAAAGGCAGTTTTAGAACTGCAGTTTTAGGAAGAAAAGACATTCAACATTTTATTCTCATGCAGCTATAACTGACCCTTTCACCATAATGCACCATATTATGGAAATTCAGTAACTAATCACTTTATGTTTCATTTTGTTCTAATGTGAAGCTACAGTACCTCTCAAATAAAAACATTTTATTGCTTTTTACTTAAAGTAGCATACCTGATATGCTTCATGTGATACTGTAGTTGCTCCATCCCAAACAGCACTAATCTGGACAGTAACAGGTTTTCCCAAAGGAGATAATAATTTAACTCTGGGTGAATTCACATTGACTGAAACCACTGAAAATCGCTCTTGTTCCACAGGATTATATATCAGAAGGTACCTGCAAGAATATATTTGCCAAATTATCTTTGTGAGACAAGCTTCTTCAGGTTTAATATTGTTGCACATAAATTATACAAACAAAGCATTAAAACCAAGCTAAAACAACAGGTACATATCACAACAAATAAGTAGGCAAAACATAACCAGGAAACAATGGATATTTAACATCAATTCTTGGCAGGTCTTTTCTTATGCTGTTATTTCTCAAATGCTTCAAACAAAAGGAATTTTGAAAATACCATACAATAAAAATAAATCAATTTCACATCTTAACTACTAAAGAATTGCCATTTATAGTTAMAAGCACAAATCAGATATTCAGATTAATCTAAATGGGTTCTTCAGGATAAATTATTAAATCCTTATCCACAATTGTTTTCCCTTCATTTAAAACATAATTTAGAAACAATGAAGTAATGAACAAAACTTTGTGTACGTACATATATTTGATGTACATTCTTTGAAGGAACTAGTTTCTCTCTGCTATAAGGGAAAGTCCAAAATTATTTAAGTACAAAATTTTATCAAAATTCCCTATGGCATCTGTCACATATACACTGAAATCTATTTAATTGGATGCATATGGAATAGCTAATTTTTATATCATCTTATGCTTATTCTTCCATTTTGGCACAATTAGGTCATTAGCCAAAGGAATTGGTCTTGAAACTGAAAAAAGCAGCTTTATTAGCCTATATATGTCTTAGAATTTTGTTTACTGTTAGGTATAGAAAAAGAAAATGGTATCAAAACATTCGTGCCTCATGCATCTCTAGGACTACTATTCTATTTCCTTTCTCCTTTTCATTTCCAAGGTCAAAGAATGCACTATGTACAACTGCTTCCTGAACTTTGTCATTTCATCCTTTAAAATAAATACATACTTACGCTCCTTTCACAATGAAAAATGCTCTTGCCAAAATTTCTAATGACTTCTTAAATTCACAGCAGAACCAATAATCTACCTTCAACTTCCTTGACCCTTCCCATTGTAGGACACAATTTATCTCTTCACAAAATCCTGTCTTTCATCAGTTCCCGTAACATCCACCTATTACTTATCAAATCACTCCTTCAGCATTTCTTCTAGTAGATTCTCCTCATTCTCTGCCCTGTTTTCTATGAAGACGCCTCGGGCTTTTGTTAGTGGTTTTCTTTCTCTTCCTTCCACATTTTAACCTTCAAATTCAATTACCACCTTCATAGATCACACTACTTATCTAGAACTGTCTCTTTCTATCCAAACTAGAAATCTCTTTCTGTCACTCAGGTCTTCATCTTGAATGTCACCTCTAACTTGAACCTCTTCCAGAATCTCACATCCTGACTCTAAGTCTTCCAGATTCATCATTAGTTAGCCTGGCACTGGGGTATAACGTTATGGCCCAGCTAACAAATCACCTATGTAGTTAAACACTTTGACCTTTTATTTTCTCTTTTCTTCCACTAGCTCTCAATGCACGCAAGAGGCCTTTCTCTAAGCAAGCACCAGAGGAGAATGAGCTCTCCTGGCACCTGTGATCTACCTTTAAGATGAAGTCTGGTTGGCTGTAGAGAAAGAAGTGCTGAGATTCTGCTTTGGACATAATGAAAGTTTCAGGGCTGAGAGGCAGGAGCAAAATGCTCATAGCTAATAAGGAAGAACAAATTAAATTTCTTTTTCTGAGAGATACAACTTCAACACAATTTCAGTGCAAGGTCAGACTGATAACTTCATGCACCACTCAGCTATGAATGCAATACAAACACACCAAGGATAACATCTTTCCTTTCTCTCCATTCAGCTGAAAAAATCTCAGCTACTCTTCTTTCATCCTGCACTTTTTTCTGTACAACATTCCTCTAGCTTTAGCAAATGTAGTTTTGCTCTACTGATACCCAGAATCCTTACCAACACTGACCAGGCCACCATTTTCTCATTATACTTGCACTGGCTCACTCTTTTCTTCTGCATCAAACTTGAGTTGCTTATCTTCAACCTCATAGTCCTTCGCAGCCACCCTATTATCTCACAATCAGTAGGAAAGGTCAACTCCAACTTCTCAATAGTTGAATAAACTAAGATCAGAGGCTCTATTAGATTTTTCTAATAAAAATCTTCAGACTACCTGTCACAGCTTGAATGAGCTTTCCATAAAAATTATTTTCCTCCTTTAAATCCCTTCTTTAAAACATCCTGGGCTGAACTATTATGACTGTTATACATAACAACTATTTTCCTTGTATATCTGTGTACATCCAGCTGTTGTCAGTTATTTACTAGCACARCCAAAAGCACTTTGGGAGGCTCTCTTTTTAGCCAGTTTCACACTGAGGGCTTCTAGACTACTAGATAATATTATTAGTTAACAGTATTCTAGATTAGCTTTCAAAGTCTTTAACATATTTCGCAAGAGTTTGTGAGAGCCTCCCCAGACTTGTGTAAGTCATACTTACATTTCTGTTGTACTGTGAGCTTTTTCTTCTTCTTCTTTGGATAAAATGTTAAATTAAGTTTTAACATTTTTATAATTGTTGTGGAATTGAAACCAAACTAAAACAATACTGCTCTTAGTCCAAACCTTTAGGAAGTAGCAAGACTGAAAAATAACAGTAATGAAATATTTTTAAGAACTACTCATATACCTTGAAAAAGGAGAGGACTGTATCAGATACAATATTGTCCTATGAGATGATCAAACACAAAAGGTCAGATTAAATCATCATTCTCATTCATGAATATAACATTACAAAAATATGTTTTGTTTAGTTGTTCTATGCAGTAGAAATCCTCAATTCTTATGCCTCTGTGCGAAATACAAGGCCTATGGATACAGTTCATTTCTAGTAGTGATGTATGCCTTCATTAAAATCAAATTATCTGCCAAACAAAGAATATATTCACATGAACATATTTCCAGGAACTTTGTTCATCTTCTCATTGATATAAAATGCTTCACAACTTTAATTAGTGGTGTGACAAATCTACCCATAACAAAAATCCCAGACTTTAAAAACTGGCATATTATCAATATACATCACCAGACTATTTTTCTTTGATATTAGGCTAAAGCAAAGCTTTAGTTGTGTCAAGGTACATATGCTTTATACCTTCTTGTATTATAAGCGTATTATGCATGTTTATAGTAATATGGCAGTCAGATGAAGGTAGTTATGACAGGCCAGTTTTCTGACAGTAGAGACTTTAGAACTTCGTCTAGATGAATCACAGAATCACAGAACCACAGAATCGCTGAGGTTGGAAGGGACCTCTGGAGATCATCTAGTCCAACCCCCCTGCTCAAGCAGGGTCACCTAGAGCACATTGCACAGGACTGCATCCAGGTGGGTTTTGAATATCTCCAGAGAAGGAGACTCCACCACCTCTCG
>NW_020448196.1:1057627-1140085 GCF_003343035.1 Apteryx rowi | reverse complement strand
CTGAAGAGGCCAAAGTTTGCTCTCCTGAAGTCCAGGGTTGCGATCCTACTTAGTGCCCTGCTGCCTCCCCGCAGGATCCTGAACTCCACCATCTTGTGGTCACTGCAGCCAAGGCTGCCCCCAACCTTCACATCTTCCACCAGTCCTTCTTTGTTTGTTAGTACGAGGTCCAGCAGCACACCTCTCCTTGTTGGCTCCTCCACCACCTGTGTCAAGAAGTTGTCACCAATGCTCTGCAGGATGAAAATATTTTGTTTCCAAATTTTACTTCAGTAGAACTGAAGTACTATACTCAGTAAGATGCAATTGTTACGTATACACAAAAGCACTCACCAATGCAATTAAATCATGTTACTTCTGAAGTACCACTGAACTCCTATCCTTAAATAACACCCCATTATAACTAAAAAAAACAAAAAACCTTTAAATTCATTATGAAACAAAAAGACTACACTTCATTTAAGCTATAACATTACAAAGAATGTCATCCACAAATGTGGAGTACAGCTGCTTAACATACTGTGGTTACATTATACAGAGAAGCAATTTGACAATATTTAAAGGTTTTTTATTCCAGAATATAAGGCAAAAATAAGAATAATACTCCCTCTTTCAGGAGCAGCAAGTAGTTATTTTCCTTTTACTATTTAGATCACTGGTCTCTGGCAACAGCAAAAAGAAAACTATCAAAACTCAGGGGAAGGGGTGTGAAGAGAAAAATGTTGATGCCCACCAGTAAGATTCCAAAGAAAAATTTTACTCAAAATATTTTACTTTAGAAACACAAGTATGGCTGAGCCTAAGCCATCATTTCATTTATTCAACAGAAATAAATGAGAAACAAGTGCAGAACTCAGCTCTCAGTGCTAAATGGGTTGTAACTTGGACGCACTAATAGCTGCAATTTCAGAAGAGCAAATCTTGCCATCTGCCTTTCAGATACTTTTAGAAAGATACACCTTGATTTTTTTGACCCCATACTTATTTGGATCTCTGAAACCCAGAATAAGTATTTTTATTTCATATAAACTTGACAATCTTCCTTAAATAACCTAGCATATGGCATTAATAAACTCATCTACTAAGCATGTACATTCAAGTGTCAAAGATGGAGTATCTTGACTAGTTCATCATGTAGTAAAAATTTAACTTGTCTAACCTTTTTCAGCAGAGCTAAAAAAAAAAAAAAGTTACCACCTCTTGTGCTTATTTCAAATAACTTTGATAATTTATCAAGAAAACATACAAGAGTTTAGCTATATTCACAAGCAAAAAGTGAACAAAGAGTCGATCCAGACCTCCAACAGCTTTGATCTCAGAATTCCAGAACACTATTGCAAATTGTTTCTAAAATCATGAAGAGTTACAGTACTGCAGACTATTGTTCTTTTGTTTCCCTGATGTGCATATGTACATACATATATATATACACACATAAATTCACCAATAGCACCTGCCACTAAAGTACCTTATTCTTTTAAAATTCATTCAATGCTGACTTTATAAGGGATGCTGTCAAGTGATGTGAGAAATCAGAACTCACTACAAATAAATGTCAAAGGATTATCAGTGACAAAGGATTATCCAGAATACCACCTCTGCAACACACATGAACACAAAACAGCTTAGGACACCAACTTCCACTGCTCAGTGGGGGACCATTATTCAAGTTTGCTGTAAGGACCCATTCCTTGAGGCACTCTAGCTCAGATTCTGATCATTCTGACTGGATTCTCTCTGGTAAACCTTCGCAAATAAGTTAGAGTATTTCCCATGATAACTCATGAGAATGATTTCTCCAAGCACATATGCTCAATTTCAATGCAAAGTTGCACAAAGTAGCACCTTTGCTTGAAGCTGGCTAGTTTCTTTCTCTCTTCTGGTATAGAGGCTAAGCTACAAAACAGCTTTATGAAGAGAGAAATAAGCAGAACTACTAGAAGTACATCCAAAACTGAGAAAAGTTACAAGCCAAGAAGCCAAACGATATACTATATCAGTCTTGTACTGAAGAATAAAAGAGAACAAACAGAAGCAAGTAAGCTTTACTTAAATGTCAGAAAGGAGAAGAAAGTGAAAGTGAGGGAAGATTGCAAACACACATTAAAATGCTCGAAGCCCTAAAGAAAGGGAAATGAAGCATCTCTATATATGTTAAAACTCAGAAAACTCACCAGAAAAACTGGTGGGTGGAAACTGGACTACAGCAGGCAAGGTATTCAGAGGTCTTGGGAATAAAAAGGCATTTGAGGCATAAGATTTCAGAATTCTAAACAAAATTGAAGGTGCCTAAACAAAACTTATCTCAATGGAATGATAAAGCAATAAAAACTCTCTAGATATTGAAAACAGGACCAGGGAGAATCAAAACTGGACCTTATTTGAAAACACACAAGAAAAAAATTACTTTAAAAGATATAAGAGTGACTAGATAGTAATATTATCTAGTTAGTAAACACTGATGTGCACAAGGGGAAAGAAATGAGGAATTAGCATTTAAACTGCTTATTGCGCCATTAGCTGCCAAAACACCATAAAAAGCTAACTGAACTATGTGATTTGTGTAGTATGTTGGAAGCTTAAGAAGTTACACCTGATAGCTAGAATTCTTAAAAAAAAATAAAATCAAATAAAAATCAAATACATAAATTGACATTACTCAGGCCTAGAATGTTCCACATCTTTGGGGATGGTCATGAAGGGAACAAACAGAACAAAGACCATCTACTTAAAACAGGTGTTTGTTTATACATTGCAAACATATACTATTTCCCCTGAAGAAGAGATTTCCAGGAACCTTGCACAGAAGCCCATGAAAGCATGTAATAGATGCTAATTTTACTCAATTTTTAGTAYAGAATAAAATCAAAAACAACTGGACCACAAAAATCATTCCCTTTTTTAAAAAAGTTTTCTTCTTGTTTTAAAATACTAGTAAAACTTTGAACAAAAACTAAGCCCAACAGTTTTTTCTTCTTAAGAAGGAAAGATTTCTTTCTCTACTGAACATTTAGCCAAAACAAAAGTCAACAGTTACGTTAGATAGAGTTACCTAGTTCACAGAATTACAGAATGGTTGAGGTTGGGAGGGACCTCTGGAGATCATCCGGTCCAATTCCTCTTTTCAAGCAGGGTCAACAGAGCAGGTTGCCCAGGACTATGTCCAGTCCGGTTCTGAGTATCTCCAAAGATGGAGACTCCACAGCCTCTCTGGGCAACCCATGCCTGTACCCTCACAGTAAAAGAAGTTTTTCTTATGTTCAGACAGAACTTCTTGTGTTTCATTTTGTGCCCACTGCCTCTCACCCTGTCTCTGGGCACCACTATTTTAATAGTGAGGTTCTATTCAAAGCTCTCATGGTCCCTCATGTGAGAGTTACAACCTTCTTAGTCAAAAGCATAACTGAAGTGATTTCCTCAGCCCTTTTTCTCCACACCTGGCCCAGTTTGCATGCATTACCACTATGTATTACTAAAGCTGGAAAGAGTCTATGAGTAATTGTTTTGAAAATAAATGGCACTAAAAAAAAAAGGGGGGGGGGTTGGATTATCATCTGGAATCATCCAGTCATGTTGCTCCTTTGGTTATTCAAAAATTAGACATTTTGTAATACCTTAATCCAAGAAGTCTACTCTCAATATTCCTTTAGGAATGAAATTAATCAACAGCAAACTGTGAAGGCTCATGATCATGATGCTTTTCTTGAGAGAAGATCAGTGGGTTTTTTACGACTCTTGTTATCAATTACTAACATGAGCTTTAACAAAAAATTAAATGTTTCTCAAAATTTCAAGACATCTTTCAGTCCTACCCAAAACTTATTTAACAAAAAAGTTAGGAAAAGGAGAAAAGCTTTGGAGGAAATCAAAGTCTCATGCATGAAAATCATGCATCCAATCCTGTTTCTTAAGTTATTCAAACCTGATTCATGCTTTGTTTCAAAGAAAATTTGACTTTGAGGGTATTATTTAAAGCAATCCTCATTCTTCCTTCCTCCATGTGAATAATTACTTTTGAAATGCAAAAAGCCCTCCTGATTCCATCCAAATTGCACTTTTCTTCTAATACATATAGAATAGAATATTATTCAAAATACTGTGAAGTCTAAGCTTCTGTTTTATCTTAAATGCCATTTGGCTCACAACTGTCATTTAATAGTGCTAGATTCTATGAGAAAAATAAGGAAAGAAAAAACATGGAAATTAATTTATCGATAAATTTTGAGTTAAAAACTTCATAAGACACTGAGGTATTATTAAATGTATTTGTGCAGACCTATGCTTGGGTCCAATAATGTTTCATTACAGATTTAAAAATAATTTTCTTCCTAATTCATATTCAGAAAGGAAACAAAACAAGTAAAATCCATAGACAGAACATCCCAGTATCAGAGCACCCTCAAGGAAAAAAAAATTCCGTGTCAAATCATATCAGCCAATTTGGATAAATCTGACTTTTAAGACTCAGGATATGTATGCACATAAATATATATGTATAAATACACATACATACACTATATATGATACATATACATATCGGGCCCCAAATTTTCCAATTTTAGGAAACATCCTGACTTGTACATTCCTATAGAGAACTGATATGCTAGTATTAATCTCAGCAGAATTCTTGCTCTACTAAACTCTTCACACATGATCAGAAACCTACCCATACTAAAAGTTTTTTTAATGCATCACTCTGCAAACATTTAACACATTAAAAAGTTACAACATCTAGCACTCAGGCAGTCTTTTCATGTAAAAAGATACAGAAACACTCACCCTTTAATAGAGGAAATATCTGCAAAATGCCAAAATAAAATTTGTCAGAGGGAAAAAAAACTATTTATCCTAAACAAAAAATTCCTTTTCTTCTGTATGAAAAACTGAAAGAAATCATTTTTCTGATGCATTAAAGATAGAACTTGCAGGTAAAGCTGTTCTTTTATTAGGGCAGCTAGTCATTAAACAAAGAAATCAGGTAAGTTTTCGGATCATTGGAAGATCTCACATGCCTCAAAACAGTCCACTTTTTTCAGTTTGCCAGTTGGTCTAATAGAATACACCATGTACAAAACAGACTGGCCTATAACCTCAGGCCGTTATGGCTACACCAGAATATACTGATTTACTATGACCCTCAAGACCATCTTGAAGAGACAAAAACCAAATCTAGACATCAGCTAACATAAAAACAATGGACAGGAAGGTTGCTCTAGTTCAAACCCATAACCAGAATTAGAAGTCAGTAGGACCACCTTTGAGAAGTGCTGCATTCACTGTTCTTGAAAACTGCCAAAATTGCAGCTCAAGCACCCATTTTTGCCAGCGTACAATTTTTGATATTTAATGTCAAAAATATTTCTTTCTATTACTTCTCCCTTTTTTCCACTGCAAATTAAAACAACGAATTCTCTTCATAACAAAATTGTATGTATTTGAAGACTTATGTTCCCTATCACCAGTCTTCTCAAACTAAACACATGCTAATCTTTCAACCTGTCTTCTTTGGCTGGTTTCCTCTTAAGCCTTTCCATTTCTTCATCCTTCTTGAAGTTTGTTTTCCAAAACTAGATCCCATATTTTTGCTGAGGCCTTTATCGCTTCAAATAAAGCAGAGTATACCACCTTCCTTTTTACATAGAACATTTAAAGGTGACTCTCTGAATTTGTGATCCTCTGTAATGCTTAGTCTTTTCCTGATTCGCTAGTGTCCGGTTGGTTAGTCCCCATATTATTTTTCCATGGGATTGTAATGCTTCAATTTGCTTGTTGCATTTCTTTGTTTTTGACAGGGAAATATTAGCTCCAGTTTATTAAAATAGTTTTTAAATTCTAATCCTATACTGTAGACTGTTCCCAGTATGACTTCAAATTTTAGATTCTATTTATTCTATATATTCTATTTGTATTCTATTCCATTAGCAAATGATTGCTACAATAGAAAGCAATCAAACAATTCGTGATTTTATGATCTGGTCAAAAAAATTTCTCGCTTGTTTTTGGCTTCACTTTGTACAAAAACAACCCTGTACCCTCCTCAGATGGACACCAAAGGATACAAGTTGAATAACAGACACCATCCAACATTCAGCAATGAACATTTAAGTAACTGCTAGTTAACAAGCAAATCTATCAGTTACCCGAGTCAAGTTAACATTGGAAAAATTACTTTACAACATACTGACCTGAAATTGAATAAAACTGTGGAATTACAAAATATGCTGTAAAGTAAAAGTCTTTCCTTTTGCTTTCCTTTTTTAATGAAAAGGGAATGGATCTCCTTTAATATTTCTGTTGGGGTTAGTGATGGGGTGGTCTTTTTGGGAGGGGGGGGGAGTGGGGGGAGGAGGAGAAGGAGTAGTGAAACTCCTGAAATACACATTTGGGGCAACAGCATCTGGATAATGCTTCAGAGATTTTGAGGAAGACCGTATTGAATACTTGATAAACAGCTGAAGCAACCTTATGTTAAATAATTCACCAAAAGAACACATGAATTTACATTTTTGTGTTCAGTATCATGTGTTTATATGCTAAGAAACTAATTCTCGATTGTTAGTTAAATGCAACAAGCCATACCATAATGTCTAACAGATGTCTGTGTTGGGCTAGAGAAGGAACAAAACAATATCAAGATCTATTAAGTTTGATAATGCCTTGTTATGTCAGGATTATGTTAGCTAAAAAAAGCTATGCTGTCCTCCCATATTTGATAAGACCTATATTGAGATGTTCAACATTTTAAACAATGCAACAAGACAATTAGTCTAATTTAATTTTATTTATGTGATTGACTTTTTAAAAAAGAATTTAAATAATTTTTAACAGGCACATTATGAAAACGAAGTTTCACAAAATGCTGTATCAAGCTAAGCTCAAAACACCAAATGACAAACTATATTGAAAGTGTGCTTTCAACTGGATCTACATACCTAATTATAATATTTAGTTGCAATAATTGCTAGAGATTTARTATACATCCCCTTTGAGACACCAGTAGGTGCTGAAACTACTAGCATTCACAACTATTCAATCCTAGACATTTAATTAAATGGGAAAGTCCTTTGTGAGGAATACCTTACATTCAAAGAGCTACACTTTTAGATATACTGTCAGATGTAAACATAATTTGGGGGAGTGGGCATATGGGTGGTTTGATAAAAATTCAAGTTAAGCAAACAGTCTTCCTCTATACAGTCAGACAAAAAGCAAGTTTTTCCCAAAAGGAAATTCCGATACCTTCTCAATGGGCTTTGGCTCTATGAACTCTAGGGAGACTATTTAGCTTACTTAACTGGTAAGCTAAATGATGCAAATACAGTCCTCTCCATTACATGCGGCTGAGTTTCTTGTAAATTTAAGAAACAGAACTAAGATTAGCTATCAATACTGTCACAGATGTAAGAAAAAAGGAATTTACATCTTGGCAACAACTCCTACAAGCTAATTAAATTGTTTCTTATATAGCATAATATTAGCTTTTCAAGGACATAACCAAATATGAACACAGATTAACTTTTTTTTTTAACCTCTTCCTAAAAAGACAGCTTTTCCAGTTTATGAAAAATGTCTTGCACAAGAATTAGTAGAAAGCTAATCTCAAGTTGAAACTACAAGCAGAAAATAGTTATTTGTGTCACTTTCATGAAGTATAAAAATAGAGGTGGAAACAGAACCTGTTATACACAAATCAGTTTCTTCATTATAAAAATCTAATTTGTGGCATCAAGAAATAAAAAAGAGAAACAATAAACTAGTAGTATCATAAGAACTCAGTGGGGATTCAACCAACACAAGATGAAATTATGCTACAGTCGCAACAGTACTTAAAGAGGAAGCTAAATGCTTAGTTTAGAAATAGACCTGCAATCGTAAAATTATTCATTCTTTCTAAAAGCAGTAATGACTGACAATTCTGATTAACATACAAGTAATTAAAAACAATGATTGCATGATTAAGAAAATACTCCATTATCCTCACTTGACATTTTAGAATTCTGTATCACTCCAGCAATGCCCTTCCTAGTGACTGACCTAAAGTCAAAACTCTTTACATCTGTTAATAAAGGTAAGGGAACTCATACATGCCTATCAGTTCTCTCCTCCAACCACTCAGTTATATTTTTATTTTATCCACAGCTCATGCAAAAGGAAAAGGCAGAAAATCAGGTAGGCTATACACATGTAATTCATCCCTCCACTCTCACAGGAAACAGGATCTTTGTGTGGCTTCCTCAAAAACAAACCATGTACAACCCTCAAGAAAACAGCATTCACAAAACACAGACAACACCACAGTAAGAACTATAAATTTTGAGAACACAGAAAACCAACATCAACCTAAGACAAGACTTTTTAAAAAAAAGTTATGTACCTACTACATATTCCAGATACACATACTTCCTATGACTTGGATGGATTTCTAGTGGCACATATATYCTATTCTGGAGCACATAATTACTCTCCAATTAAGGATAAAAGGATTAAATCCAAAGGCACTATTTTAAATTTTTCTTTTACCACAAAGTTGTGAGGTGCTCTGAAGTCCAAGATGGGCTTGAAGCCCCCTGACTTTTTCAGGATCAGGAAGTGCCTTCACTAAAATCCTTTCCTTGTTCCTCTCGTAGTGCAGGCTTTATTAATCTGCATTTAGAAGGGAAAAAAAATCTGGTTCAGAAGAACAGAAAGACTTTAAGTATGCCATATTACTTCAGTTTGTGCCTTGACAGCCTTGGACTAACTACAGTATTGCCTCAAAGCAACTCCAATAAAAAGGCTGAAAGGGATGGCCAGTGCCTGGAAAAAAAAATAAAAAATAAAAATAATAATATACAAGTATACTAATATACTGAAAAGATGCATCTTCTACTTCCAAAATTGCTTCAATAAGGACATGCATACAATCCAGTTTTCAGGTGTACTCAATTTTTTCTAGTATATTCCTTCATAATGACCATTCTTTGTTTTTTGAAAACAAAACCAACTTTTTTACGTATTCTTTTGCATTTCTTATAACACTTCCATTACAAACATCAATTTTTTCATAGGAACGCAGAAATTTCTTTTAACACCTCATTTCAAGTTTCTTCATTTTAGTATTAGAAATTTTTATTGCAACTGAAGCATCGAATACAAGGATCTGGTAAGGATGGCTTCACAATATGTATGCACTATTGCTGCGATCCCCCAAAAAACTGTAAAAATACTGTGCATTGAACTAAAAATCCTGAATTTGTGCAGTTTTAAGAAACTGCAAAGATAAAATATTTTAAAACTGTATCAACTAATTTATTTGCGTAATTTTTCAACCATAACTTCAAAAAAAGTCTATTAAGAACCTCGGTAAATATAAAAACACTTAGAACAGACTATCACTAGTTTATCGACAACAAGACCAACCAATAACTAAAAAAAGAGCTTAATTTTTAAGCACTTCTATGCAGAGAAAATTTAATGATTACAGGTCCGAAAAGTCACAGTTTTTAGAAGTACTTSAACTCAGAAGCAGGACAGTCAAAACTGAGTTTTGAGAAAGAAACAGATTAAGTTCACAGAAAGCTTTAAAGTGCAATTAATTGCAAGCAAAAGCTACTTTCTTCTTCTTGATAAATGATAACAATTTCACTCAAAAACAAACAACAGTCTTCAGTTTTTAAGAGCTATTTCTTACAGCTAAACAGACATCTATCCCTCAGCTTATTTGTTGCTTTATTTTCAGACTTCTCAAATAAACTTTCAATGAAATGCCAACTATTCTTGAAGTTAACAGGGAGCCAGTTTCGAGATAAGACTACAAGTATTATTAACACAAGCATTAAAAAAAATTCATACTCATAAAACAGATACCTCTCTGAAAAATAGCTTTGAGTTCACAAAAAGAGCAGGAATAAGATTAAGTTGCTGTGAACTCTCCTACATTCCCACCTCCTCTCCCATTAAAATCTGCCAATGTAGAATTTGCCCATTTGGTGACAAAGTCAGTTGCACAGCCACCAACCATCTTCAAGCAGAGGGACGTGGGTTTTGTTCATTTTCAACTCACCATTTTTGGAAGAATTATTTTTACTTTTTTTTACATTTATTTCATGTTCACATCAACTGATGTTTTGGGAGTCAAGACCCCTGAGTTAACATGTGTCAGCCAAGTTTGCCTTTGCAATAGCTCTTCTTTCATGAAAATCAAGAGAGAGAATACTTTTTAACTACACATCTAATTTAGTCAAAATGACCTTGAATTTACTACAGACAGCACATGCTCATGGCAGTTACCACAGGTCATCTGAAACACAGTAAATAAGGCAGCTGAACACTGAGATTAACACTAAAAAATAATTTTAAAAGTTTATTCTGCCCAAGCAGCCAGGGTCCTGGAAACTAAAGATGCAGTTCTTTGTATGCAATGTCACTTTTTTTTCCTAATTTCTAAACTACCTGACCTACTGTGCCGAGAACGGAAGTGCTTGATTAAGGGTTCTGCATTTTAATAGAAGAAAAGAGTCTTAATGTTTGATTGAATGAACATTCATCCTATCTGTCTCCCTTAAAGTTAATAATACAGAGGTTTCTCTTCCAGGAAAACATAAGAAACTTTTGCATATGCTATTTCATCCGATTAAGTGTGTTTAAAGCTAAAAGGGCACTTTCTTCTGGGACAGATATGTGCTTATTAACAATGTATGAACTGCCACAAATACATTTGGCCTCATTTTAAATGCTACTGTATCTTTTTCTTGTTTTATTTAAAAAATTTCATTGACAGTTCAAAACACCCTTGTTTCAACTGTCTTTTTGCTGTTTCAGTGCATAATTGTATATAAACGTATCATTTACCTCAGAACTCATGTAACCACAAACTGTAATTAAAGTGTGTATGATTAAAAACTCAAAAGCTATCAGAGTTCTTTCCTTGTAACTACACTGGACAATTGTTTAAACTGATTTTGCACGAATATAGGCAACACAGGTTTAAAAAAAAAAAAAAAACACTTAAGGTTGCCAAACGAGAATATTAAAACATGACCCCGATCCATAGTATTCTTTTTAGCTCCTCAAGATACCATTCTTTTTGCCTAAATCTTTTATCAGTTGCTTCATATGATCAGGGCAACTTTCCATTTCAGCATCTTATACCAAATTTCCTTCTCAGCCAAGCTATCTTTCCTGTCATCTTCCAGATAAATACAACTACATACACAAGGCTCTGCTAAGAATTTTCAGCCTTTGTACATGTACTCTTTATCATATATTACATATAATAACATAGCTTTAGTTATGGATTATTATGCCATGTTCAAAAAGAAGCAGTAAGCACACTTGCCAAGCAATTTCTTGGAAAGTTAACCAACTTGCCCCTGCAAAACCTCTTAAGAAAGAAAACTATAATTTTTCCTTTAAAAGAACTGCAGATTTTGGCCCTAACAAGACTAAGACAACTTATGCCAAAGCCTTGCAGCTGCTCATAGATATTGAAGTGAGGCTGATAGTCTGGATTATCTTGTCCCCTCCTCAATTTGGAAAAACAAACCTTTCTCTCATAAGATGGATGTTATTAAACTACTCAGTGCTTTGACAGATTTTTGAAGAAGCCATTGATTACAGTGTATTCTATTCAGAATTAATCCCCTAGGCAACCTGAATATTTGAGCTAGTGCAAAACACGTCTGCTAAGCTACTAAATTAGTCTGATAAAAGAAGGGTATCATACCATTCCTCTATGATTTGCAGAAAACTGATTTGTGGGTGAAATTTAATTACTGTTGGTTTGGCACTGTAAAATCCTAAATCAATGATTTTTACAAATATTCTCTACTCCTCTCTGAATACCATAGTAACTTCAGATCAAATGGGATGCCTTACACTATGCTTGCACTGTGCCATGGAGCACATGAAACCCCTCAGCCAGTTACAGGAGAGTTCAGAAGCAAAAAAAAAGCATGTCTGATGCCAGTTATTAGGTCTCATTCAGTCCTGGGTTCACCACGTTGTGTCGAACAATACTACTACAAAATCCAAGCTGGTGTACAGGCAGCTAGGTCAGGTATTTCGTCATGTACCTCACTCCTCTCCAATGCTGTCGCCAGCAAATGTTGACGACAGAAATAGCTGGGAAATCTTGCCACTCGCGTTGTCAACATATCTTTTGTCAACAGCTGTCAGGTGGAACTGGATGGCGAGAGGTTCAAACTCCCTCAAAGTCCAATGAGTGCAGGTCTCTTGCCATTTCAGAAGCACAACCTCTGGCAGACTATCCCCAAGAAGCAAGGATTATATCCAGGGACAGAGTGCTCTCATAGAATTATGATGCTGTATCCAATTTCATTAGCCCACTCATAGCCTCTGTTTCCAAGATACACTATAATAAAAGGTGACACTTGCACATACCCTTGCTACCAGACCTTGTTAATTCCAGAACTATTTCAGAACAGTGCAAAAGTAGTTCCACATCTAGCTGGACATTTACTTGAGAAAGCTTGGGGTTTTTTTGTTTTTTTTTTTTTAGCTGAAGTGACCATTAAAAAACAACAACAACAACAACAACAACAACAACAAAAACCACCCCTATACAATTTCTTTTATGAATTAAACCACGCCAAGTCTCCAATACATAGCAAGGTATTACCATAAATGGCTTCAGTTCTAGCTGCTTATTAAAAATAACATTCACAAAGTTGAAGGATTCCTTGAAGGATGAAAAACAATAGAACCTCCTTTACAAAACTGCCCTCAGTATGTTCTAGGAAACCAAGTGTTACAACTTGACTGCCTTCCCTTGAATTCCTGAGAGTCTCAGCTAGTTCTCTCATCACGGTATGTGGTCCCTCAGAAAAAGAGGGGAAAAGAACAACATAAGCCAGAAGTCACTTTGTGAATTCCTCATGATCTACACAGTTGGACAAAATATATATATAAATATATATATATATATATATATTTAAAAACAGATAGCAGCCTTTTGATAGTTTTGTATTTAAAACCAACCAATGCCATCTACTGTGCATGGTTCTTTATTTCAAACTATCTGAAGTAACAAAATTCCAGTGAAAAACTAATGGAAAAAATCCATAACAATTTAGCAAAGCTGAAAACAATATACTGGATTAGCTGAACTGTGTTGAAATTACATGTTGCAGACCAAAGCAGAACAATTGAGAAATAAATGGACTAAATTTTGAGTGTCTGATGTGAACAAAACAGCAAGACAAGAAACTATGTCAAACACGTCCTTTTGTGGAACCCAAGAAATAAGGATGGGAATGGAAAATAAAATGAGATTGAATTAATATGGAGGTGATCAGGAAATACTTCTCAAAGTTGCTGTCCCCAAATCTCTCAGAACACATTGCAAAACTTTCGAGACTTCATTCTCCCGATTTTGAAAGGAATCCTAATCAGAACTAGGCCGAGAAAGGACTCTTAGCTACAGCTTAAGCTCAGTATATACRGTAACTGCAATATATGACTCACTTCTCTTCATCCTTTGTGCTTCCTTTTCCACCTTCATTTTAAGTCTTTTTCTCCATCAATCATCTTCTACTGTTTGATAGTTATGCTTATTAAAAAGTAGAGATTTTTTACTGCTATGAGAGCACATTCTTTAAGGCAGCAGAAGAGCAGCCAAAAAACTGCTAGTCTGCCAAATCTAGAAATATTCAGATACTACTGAGCCCCAGTGGTTTTTTGTTTTTTTTTTTTAAACAGTAAAAACCAGTAACAGTCTCAAGCAAAAATCATCAGACATGTTCCCCTGTAAACATTGTTCATTTCTCCTCCTCAAGATTCCTTTGTTTAAAGGAAAAAGTACTGGATTAACAGCAGCAGCCAGGAGTTTCAGTCCTTTTCAACTTCATTCTCCTCCAAGTAATGTTCTTCACAGACCACTAGTCTGGTAGGCTTAATTATACACATAATTATAGAGCTAAAGGTAATAAAGGGATATTGTTAAAAGGAGGTCTTATTAATATCCTGTATTTAAAGAGTATTTTAAGGTTTGTTGGGGTGGGGGGGGGTGGGGGGAATGTCAACTTCATTAAGGAGTTAAGAGGATTTTAGTGTAATTAAATAGGCCAAAACTTCAGCACTCAAAAGCTGGTAAGAGTGTTTTGTTGTAAAGGTGGCAGAGTCACAATATGACTTCCAATACTCCACATATTAATTCTATTAAAATGAACATACTACCTTTTTATAAGATTACAGCTTCAGAAAAAGATGGCAACAGAGCACTATAGACAAATGAGATGCATAGGTGGGGGAAAAAATAATGACAAATATTTTAAAAGAGGTATCTATTTACACTTCTCAACTACACAACAATCTTGGAGATACTTCATACTGGAAGAATGATTACTGAGAAATAGATATTTTTTTCTCTCTTCTTATTTTCCCTGTAATCAAGTTGTATTAGCTATCCTGTACAGTCCATTCAACCAGCTTTCACTACTGACTGCAACTTTCACAAGCAGTAAAAAGAACACTTTACTAAAAAAAAGGATATCACAATGGAACCACATACAGACAAAAGCATATTGCAAATTAGTCTTTTGTTGAAAAGCTGATTAATTTGGTCAACTTCCAAAAAAAAAAAAAGAAGAAGGAAAATGATTAAGTAATTAATCAGATTCAAAAGAAAATACTCTTATGAGTTTCACATCACTGGTTTGTAATTCTAAACTTGTGGGTGATATGAATCAATATTTCATAGGAACGATCAATTTACAAGACAACTTTTCTTCTTTTTAAATCTTCATATGAAGATGCAAAACTACAAAAAATTAAATATTCAGCCAATTAAGGAAAAGTAACAATTTGTCACAGTTGCATTGGCCTAACTTCTATCCCCCATAATAATATATTAAAACACATTAACAGAAAGAAATCTAGAAATGTCATGCTATGGACATAAACAATAAAGAATACTTATGAATAAATGATAACCAAATGATAAAACTTTTGATGAGAATCAGACAGCATTTTTAAACCTGCTGATGCTTCAATCTTCCATTTGAAGAAATCAATTTCTGTCTTAGAAACTGAAAGCTCTGAAGGTTAAACATAGTAATCATTAATGACAATTTATCAAGTTGTGTTCAATATTCTACTGAAATTAACATTTCACATCTTTACCCGCTACTTAGAAAACTCAGATGCATACTCATAATACTCACACACTAGTTTTAATCAAAAGTTGCAGTCTCAGCTTATATATCACCTTTTACACAGGTAATAAGGTTAGCTGAGATTCAGAATACAACCAGAGAGATAGCAGAGACCTAGAAAACCTAGGTCCATCTTTAAACAGAAATAGATAGTTCAACATACAGGTATTCAAATGCAAATTCTAACAATAAAGGAAACATGCAGTAGTGTACACTTAAACATTTTGAAAGTTTGAAAGTTTTGAAAGTTTTGAAAGCTTTTTTTTTTAAACACAAAGTCATTACAAAAAACAGGCTTTTAGACAACTTTATAACAAGATTCCCTTCCTACATTTCTCCTTCACTTGCACCCCCAAAGCTGCTTCTTCATTTTATCTCCTGTAATTCTGATTACACACTCTCTGACACAGGAACTTCATATTATGTGACTGTATGGTACCTTCAGAATGCCAGAAAAAAACTAGTTAGCAATTATTTACCAATGTTATCTTCTTAGCAAGTTAAGACAAGTTCAGAGAACAGCAGCAAGAAGGCTCCCAGGATAATATTAATTTTAAAATTAAAAAGCAGAACATGTACATCTGCTTAATGTACAACTATGAGGAAAAACAAGCAAATACTTGAAATGCATAAACACCAAAAAAAGGAAAGCTTACTTAGTATATTATGCAGAGAGATAATGGGCACAGTGGATGCAAAAAAAGACATATTGGGGGTTGGTGGGGACAAAACCCTTTCAACAGTCAAAACTAGACAGGGAAAGCAGAAGCACTGGAGCTACCCTAAAATGGCAGAAAAAGAGTCAACATTGTAACTTCTTTCCAGTTATCTCCAGATTATACAATCCTCTCCTAGTGAAGCTACCAGGAGTGATGTTTTGAAAAAGTTAAAAGGTTTTAGTCAAATCACCACATTGTCCAAGACAGTTTTCAACAACAAAAAAGATATTCTGAAAGCACTCATTCACTCAAATAAAAGAATAAAACTCCTTTTAAAAAAGAGATCAGCATGTATGTTTACATGATTCTTCTAGAGACAAGCTTATATTAAAACTATATATGTATATATATGTATTATCTATATACATCAAACTTTAGGTGACTGAAAATTGAATCYCAAAAGTTCATAAGGACCAAGCTTTGCTCATTTTTCCAAAGAATCTGATTAATACTCTTGAAGAGTAACAGCCATTCTAATAAACTGTAAGCTTCATGAGTTAGGCCAGAAAGGTTTTATTACCTTGCCACTTGCCAGAACTATAGAAATTAAATATAAACCTCAGCAAAAATAATGCTCACTTTTTAAAATAAATCTTAAATCTTTTCCTCTAAAAGAACAAAAAGCCCTTGTATTACCTGTTTTACATACACACAACAGCTCTCATATCCATACATCTTATTTACTTGATTTGGATGTTACCACCAACTTGCTGAGGTTGTTTTTAATGAATGTTGAAGTTATTACAGGCTGGATAGCGAACGTTCCTAGGGAGCATTTCAGTCACTTGTGACTGCAAGCTCTAGAACTACCCGTTAATAAAGAAATAAGTGTTCTTAATACACTAGAAAGACRGAGTTAACAGCAAACATCTTCCTATTTGATCTTCTACTTGATCTTCTACTTGAATTTAAAAGACAATCCAGTATCTACAGATCGTGACTTTAGGACTTACAAAACTTAAGGTTTCCCTCACAACATTAATTCAGCCAGTTGTAATTATGTTCAATTAGAGTTTTCTATTGCTGTTTTCAGGCATAATTTATTAAGTATTATAATACTGCAAAAACATATAATAAAAAGACTGCTATACTTGCTGCAGCTGAATTAGTGGTTTGTGAGAAACTTTATATTTTGAAAGTTCAGTGCCCTATTTCAAACTAAACATGCAATTTTAGCATAATATGCTAAATTACATTTTACCATTATTTTGAGTGAAAAGTTAGAAAAAAGTAAGATGGTATAACAAGTATCAAGTAATGAAAAGAACACACAAAAATCTCAGATGCTCAGTAATATGTACTCGTTTACCTCGGTTGTGAAGTCAGCTTTATAACCATCTTGTGTGGCAGAGAATCTTGCGAGGACTGAACATCATCCTACAACAGAACATCTCTGAATTTGCTTTTGAATACACAGTATATTAAATACACATGAGCTTTAGGAAATACAAAGCCATGCTAGTTACATCATAAGCAGAGGTCTATTTTACCACATTACATAGGAAGATGTCAATCTCACCCTTTTCAAAATTTTTTTTTTTTATTTTTGTACATTAGACAAAAATCCACAAAGATTGTAAACTAAGGATTTCAGATTGAAAAAAGAAAAAAGCTTATTTTTACTAATTCATTGGGATAAGTTTGCTTTCATTAGTATCATTTCATATTACACACCATTATCAAATTAATAGCCCACATTTTCATTGCTGTATACTAGACATCATAATTACAAACTTCCTTAACATTTTACAAACAGCTTTCTTGCTCTTGGGAACAGCTCATAATACCTCTACTTTTGCTATAAATTTATTCGCTGAAACCCTACACTCCTGTATTTTTGTCACAAGGTCTTACAGTTTAGTCTTGGTCAGATCTCATTGTTACCTTCTACTGTACATAACATTTTTAAAAACAATTTGCAGGGTTTGTATGTTTTTTTAATATGGTATTAAAGTAATTTAAGAATTGTGCCACAGCACTGAAAAATATTTATTATTTAGCACTCTTAAGTACACTGTGACTCAGGGCTCAGTTCTACTGAGATGATAATGAAACATTGCTGTCACTGTTACCTTAGTCTCTAAGCAAGATAACATGTAAACTACTAAACTGTGGATGATAAAACAGAAATATGGGAATACAGAGGTGAGATTCCTAAATTGATAGTCATTATTAAAGTTCAAAATGAAGTAAAATAAAAGATTACAGAAAAGAAATACCAACATGAAAAGATAGAAAAGCCTTAGGAAAGGCTGCTAAGAGCAAGAAAACAGCACCTCAGCAAAACTGAGATTCAACCCACTCCAAGGAGCAATAAAAGCCAATGTTTCCCAACCTGACTGACTGCCTGGCTAACAAAGATTTGGTACATGCACTGGGCATGGTAAGTATATTAATGCTTAGCTTAACGGCACATTTATCCCAGCCCAGTACTGAGTTTACTAGCAATAAATAATTGTGCAATCTAAAATTTTGTGCATGGTCCTACTTTCAATTCTCTGTATCTTGAAATAAAATTGAGCCTACAACACAAGCGAGTTTAAAAGAAAGTCTAGTTGTCAATGCACCGTTGCATTCCTATGGGTTCATATAACAGTGGTAACTGTAGACTTTGCAAGTAGAGTGCAAAGCTCCCAGTTCCTCAGAATACTCCAAAACATTCTCAAAGCCCTGTTTTTCAAACCCAACCATTGCCTGCTCACTTTAAAGTTTTCTCTCTTAGCTCCATGCAACAAGTAAGACTAGAATACACCACTACTAGTGCAATCAGTGGCACCATTACACTTAACAGATTGGATCTCAGATCACTCGCAGATCTCTAAATCATACTCTCTTTTTCAGTATATTCTCTCCAAGCAATATAGGTTTTGTTTGTTTACTAATTTAAATCTGTAAAAGTTGTATGATGTACCTAGTATTCTACTAGGCACCTAGATATTAGCTGAGAAAGCCATAATGCTTTCATATGTAATTAACAATTAAGAACAGCTGAAAACGGGGCAAGCAATGTCCTTCTGGGATCCTTCCATCGTGTCTTGTTTGCAACCTCTTTTCCTCGGGCATCAAGAAGTGCCATTTCTCCCTGGGTATATCTACTGGAATGCTGCTACAGTCTACCGGCCTGTTCCTTCAATGACGTCTCTTTGCCTCCTTCTCCTGTCACAGGAGAATGAATTTTCCTTCCTTTCCTTTTTCCTTTTCCAGAAGAAAATTCCCTGCTTCCAGCCTTAAAGTCATTATTTATCATTTGTCCTCCTTGACTCTCTTCACATTCATTCTGAACGCCCACCTCTGATCAATCCATGGCATCAGCTTCCATCACCTACTTTTGACAATATTTTGAAACAAGCATCTTTAGACTTTCTGCTTGCTCAAGGTTTGTAAATACCTCTTTGTAACTATCCTGAAAGTTCTCCCATTAACATCCTTCAAATCGCCCCCTAAAAATCTTTTGTCATGGTATCTACAAAAGTGCAGGAATTTTAGGCTTCTGGTATTTTGCAGTTACTGTACAAATAGATAATCAGCTGTTTTTTTCCATCTTATATATAGATTATAAATTCATTGAAATAAGCATCATCTTTGTGATCTGTGCTTTCACAATGGTAATTAAATGGTGTTCTTGCCTGTTAGTATGCCCCTAAGTGGTAAACAATTTAAACATGAATTACTACTTCATAACCTAGTAGTAATCTACAGACTCATATAGCACAAGAATAGTGAAAGTTTAGTAAAATGCAACATCACAATACCCTCTAATATAATTCAGAGTAGATACTTAAACTGAAAGCTTTACTTCCTTCCGTGAATGACCTCAAAATATTCTGTTTTACGAGGGTGCATATTCATTTTGTTAGCCTTTTTCCAACCAGGATTAAATATATATATATAAACCAGGATGAATGAATGAATAAATAAATAAATATCATATCAAAGTCACAGAATGTATAAAGGACTATTTTGACTGTTTTTTTTTCAGTATATATGACTGAAAGACTAATTTAAGATAATACGCAGGCATATCTTAGCCAGCAGAATATACATCAGTGTACTACCTTTAATTATGTTAAAGCACCACATAATCATATACTAACGACTGTCTTAATCCTGCTATGTTTATGCACAAAAGCATTAAAGCATCTCATTTCCTATCTATTCAGGTGTAGGACTTTCTAAGATTACTTAGCTATCATAGTAGACTGCTTTTGACTGTAAAGTGAAAAAATTAAGAATTTTGACAGGAAACAATATTAGCAAGTGTGCTTCTTTAATGTGTTCTCCTCTGTAAAACAGATCTCAAAATGACATATGGGGATCTGTTGCTGATTTTGTTCTCTGTAAATTCCCATTTCAAATAATCTCAGTTAAGGAAAAAAGGTCAAGGTCTCATCTATACTTGGTTTTGCAAATCCAGTCTGGGCTCATATTCAGTCAAGATGGAAATTTTCTTCTTCCTGTATTTCTTAAGCAACAAGCAAAGTAAAATTACAGGATTATGTACAGTGATACATTCACATATACATCATGCATGATGCTGAAATCATCAACAAATTTACATGTGCATGAAAATTAAAACACCTGGTTTTACTATGTGATTCACAAACTCTAACAGAAGGAGCCCATTTCCTTTAGCTGTGTGGTTTCCTCAGCTCCTTACAAAAGAAAATTTCAATTTTTACTTTCCCACATCTTCAATTAAGATGAACAGTGATAAGTAGCATATTTTTGAGCACATATTACTGGCAAATTTCAGTCTGACTGAAAATCCCAGGCATTTCAAATTGTATTTGAAAAGACATCGTTATTCAAATTTTATTTTTGGAAAAAATAAAGATAACTTACCATCTTAAGAAACGGAGTTGATGCATCATAATTATAAGTATCTTTATCCTTTAGGATAAGAATATGAGCAGAGTCAATTATCACTTTCTTCAAGTTCATTAGAGAATGGAAAAGCCTGTTAATTTTTAAAGTAGTGTTAGTTTTCGGAAGTTGTGTTTATTCAGAGTGACAACAAACCTTCAAAAAGATACAGAAATATCAAAAATAAGAGTTACAGAAAGAGAAATGTAATTTTTAATATTAATGAAGCATCAGCTTAAGAACAGCTATTTATAATTGCTGCCCAGATTGCAAAATGTGGAAATATTCTGAATTTTCATTATGTTCCTTTCTTGAATCCTGAAAATGAGATACATCTCCACCCCACTGTTACACTATGAAATGTATGCCCCCAGGATACCAAGTATTTTTTCAAAATGTTATGTTTCGGAATGTTTCTGTGTTTTATATGTTTGATTTCCAATTTCTATACTGGAGACAGCAGGCCTGAAAATTTGGTTAGAGTCAAGATTGCTTATTATCAGGATCAGAGAAGCCATCACAAACACAGAGATAATACATTTAAGCAATAATCAGCACCACACTGATTCAACTGATACGAGGTTTTTGAATTTGTAAAAATATACAGCTGCCTAATTTTATTTTGTAAAATGAAAAGACACTATTTTATTCACCCCTAGCCAGAAAAGTGCACTGCACATTACCTTGACTATATGCTTTAATAGATATTAAAAAAAAAAAAGAAGAATTTAAAAATACTCTCCATGAATATAGTAGCTTAAAACAGAAAAACAGAGTATGCTAAAGACATTTTAGATAATGACTTATTTAATGGACATGCTCTACCATCACATCTAGCAGTGCTTAATATTCCAATATGTAAGAATCTCATGAACAAAAGCATGATCACCTTAAAGGTATATAGCTACAGAGACAGTCATATATCACGCACATACCTTTTCAAAGAGGATTTCACTACATAGTTAGTGGAATATTTTGCAAATACTCAATACTGAGAAAGCAACTCACCTGAAGGATATAATACGAATGAAGAAAAACATACAAATAAAGTAGAATACTGACAGAATGAAAAAGATTTCCAAGGCTGAAGGTGGGAAGGTTATAGAGGATGTAGGATTTCTCAAGCAACGTATATTTAAATGACAGTGTTTCTTGATTGTTGTGTATCTGCACAGGCAGATATACAATGGTCTCTACAACAGTTACTACCCAAAATAACAGCTCTGTAATTAAAGAACAACTTCTTTTGCAACCCAGAGAAATTTTATTTGGGTTTCAAATTCTTACTCTATAGGAGTAGGAAAATATTTCCTAACTCATAGGAGCATAGTGAATCAAATCCACCATCCTTATAAAAATACCGCTAGATATTCACATGAAATACCACAGTAACTGCAGTAAGCGATAATACTATGTTGTTAGTACAGAGTATGTTGCTAGATGTAGCAAATAGGTATCTGTGTTTGAAGTAAATACTGKTTTTTTTTAAAGGAAAAATAATATTTTTGTTTATACATTTACGATAAATTACCTTGTGCCATAATCCACAACCACCCAATCTTTAGATGTTCCCGTAATGGCATCATGATGCTGAAARAGTCCAAGGTTCCTCCTAGCCTCTGTCAGCAATTTATAGTGATCCACTGAAGGAAATATGCTCATCTTGTCAGATTTACTGGACTGTACCAAAGCCAAGGAGTAAAAGATCTCAGCTGCCCTAGAATTGTAGAGAAAAATCAAATATTTCTATTTCTTTAGAAAGCAAAAAGCAACATACGTTTTACCTGAAGAAAAAAACTGAAGTTTTCACACAATTTTCCTCAAACCTAGTTCCATGAGTTCTTTAAACATCAATCTTGTACTTTTTAGCCTACTGCTAGCTTTAAACAATTAAAATCCCTGTTGCACCTCATCATCATAAAAAACCTCATTAGCTTTCTGAAAGACTTCAGTGATGGGAAATGCAGCTATAACCTAAAAATGTCAGTACAAATATAACAYACCACTTTCACAAATGTGTGAGGTATACAGATCAGACCTTAAAATGATGCATTAAGGATAAACTGTCTTAGAGATGTACAATTCACATTCCAAAAAAAGAACTTATTAAACCAGCAACATTATCTTAAAGATAAATATTCTATAGAATCCACAGATAATATATTTATCTAGTTTATCTTTTGTACTTCAAGCAAAATAAATTCCCCAAAAGACACAGGCAGTTCATTCACCTGCTCACTAAAACATTTGGCTGAAAGACAGAAACACTGGATTCAAAAACCCTTAGACTGAACACAACACAGAGCCCTCCTCTCCTATTTCTTACGCAAATGCTTCTAGCATTAAAATATTATCTTTACGTTTTCAATGGTTTTACGAGAATCTAAATTTATTTTTCAAAAACATTAATTGCCAAACATACTGAAATACCTAACTAACAAAAAGATGCCCGTACAAATTCTTAGAAAACCATCTGTCAACTTTTTTCTAGCTCCTCTTCCTAAAATGTCATATTTTTGTTTTTACAAATTAAGAAAGTGTCAGGTTCCTTTCAAACTTTATTTCTGCTTAATGAAGGTTTCTTGAAGTTGGAGAAAACCAAAAAGATAGATTAATGTTATAAAAAGCAAAGAAAGCAAAATGTAAAACTAACTTTAAAAACGCCACAAAAATGGAAAATACCTTAACTCTTACATTTGCCCATGTTGTCAGTGAGTACATGTTAAAATTTATATTAGGTATCACAGAAAAATTTAAAAATTGGTCTCAATTTGGGTTTTCAGACTGTGCATAGATATTAATTGTTAAGATGTTTAAATGCCTTTGGATTCAGTAGCATGTGGCAAGCCGTATTTAAAGCAATACTGAAAAAGGCCATTTATCTCAAATACCCATGGACTAACTTCTGTCAAACTAAACTGAAAGGCACACTGTATATATAATAATCCAATTTATTTTCCTATTGTTGATATTTTAGCAACAGAATGAGGAAGTCCTAGGTGTATGAATCAAACTTCTTTGCCACATTCTCAAAGAGAATTTTGCACCCCAGTGCCCACTCAGAATAGAAAATGACTTCTGCTGCTGTTTACCTTCACCTCCCATCAACACTAGCTTGGCCCAAAAAAACATACTCTTTGCTCTGCCAGGGTCACTCCAGTTAATCTGGCACTTGGTCCCTTATCCAGAAATCTCACGATGGCAATATAATAGATCTACATTTTCAGTTCCTATTGCTTCTGCAACTTCACTGTAAAGCTATTTTCTTTAGAAGAACACTTGAACTGTTTTGTGTTTCAGAAAAATAAACTGATTCCATTTTACAGATCTAATACGTAAATCTCTTTGTTGCAAAATTTTTCTTTCAAGTCTCAATATTATTCTAAACATTCCAGTGGTTCAACGGTCAAAGAAAGATACCCAGAGGTGAAACCACAAGAAGCACTTTGCTAGAGGACACTTCAGCTTAAAAATAAGCCTTTACCTCCCTCTAACATATCTCCATAAAAGCTGCATAAAACCTTGCTATTTATCACCTTTGTTTCAAACTACTACAGATTAGAGGTGTGCATAAAGCAGTTACCACAGATTATTCCTTTGTTGTAATTTGTCCCTATATCTCTACCTGAAGAAATACTTTGCGAATAGATCAAAAACTGTTTCACTGATTGCTCAAAGCCTACACTAGGTTATCTTTATGTCCACTTTATAAGTAGCCTAAATAAGGGTATCAAGTACTTCTGAATTCCAAGGTGTGGCCTTTTCTATCTACTTATACAGCTAAAACTATTGCCAAGGCTCTAATCTTCCATCTGAATTATTTCAACAACCTTTTTTTGCAGTCTTAACACAATTTTGCCCTGATTACACTTATTAAGAATGAAATTGCAGGCTGTTTTCTTAAGTTGCCACCAAAAATGCCGATTTTCTTTGCATCCTTCCATTATCACATTAAACAAACTTCAGGTCACTGACTTCATGGCCTTTCACCAGCTATTTCAACCCATCTATCTCCTCTCAATTAGCATTAAGTAGTTAATTCTGTCTCAAATCAGCAATTATTCAATCTCCATTATAAAACTGTTAAACTTTCATAACGCACAAACCCAAAACTTAAAAACAAAAGACAAAATAAAATCCAAACAAACAAAAAACAACTTTTTTTCTTGCTTAAACAGGCATTCTTCTTAGCAGGTCCTGAGGGAGAACACTGCACTGCAGTTTCCCAGGTACTAAGTAGCAGTGTTAATCCTGATGGAAAGAAGGGGAATAAACCAAGAACAGGAGATACATACAGGTGAGCTCAGAAAGAACTAGGGGAAATTTAACTCAGCAGAGGGGTTTACTAATTAAATAAGAGCAGAATGTTTTTCCTCTAATTTTAAAGAAAAAAAAAGAGAGAAAACCCCAAATTCTGCTGTTCTCACAGCTATTATGTTGTCCTTGAAGCTTTACCAGGTCTCTGACAGCAAAGCTACATTAAACTGACAAGTAGGCATTTATACATCTTGTTCTTCACACATTATTCACAGAGGCTAACAGAGAATGGTTTTTTTTTTTTTTTTTTTTTTTTAAACAAGTACTTCCTTAGTGACATGTTTTGGTTTAATTCACAAGAATAATAAATCAGAAATTTAGTTCTCTTTCAGATACTCTTTACTGGCAGGTTTAACAGCTCTTTAAGATGTTGATGTTAACTGTATTTACTCTAAATGAAGGACTATATTAATAGTGAAAAGTAGTAAATACTACAAACAAACTTGAAAGTAATTCACATAACATGTCCTGAAATATACCTAATGAAAAGCGAAGATGACAATAAAAAGAATACACTTAAGAGGCTTGAGAAGATAAAGCTAAGATAAAACTAAAAGAAAATGAAATGAAATCCCTGGTACACTAACTAATTTATTCCCTCTGCCAGAGTTGAATTTAAAATTTTTTTCATAGGTGTTTTAAATATTCTAATATAAAAATTAATTATTCAATTCAGACAGCCACAGTATCACCTGCACTGTGCCATCTAGATATAAAAAGGCCACTTACAATTTTGTACTTAAGTTTTCTTCCTAAACTTTCAATAAACACAATATGCTACTATGGAATAACACCTGCTAAAGGTTTTTGTAATTATGACTAGCCTCAACATATTTTACAGTCTGTACATGTATAATATACCTAATTTTAAAACTTAAATTGTATTAAATTTTGCTAAAATTTGGTTTTTCTTTCTTTCTCTTTTTTTTTTTTTTTTTTTTTAACTCTGGCATTCAAAAATTAGAGCAAAAGCATTAATAGAGTACATACCAGTGAACAGACATCTTTTTTCTGCATCTTTTGCAGAAGTTCAGTCGTGTGGCATGCTACAGAGTGCTAAGAAACACCAGGCAGCATTAGCAGTATTACTGTTCCACACTCCACTTTGCCTCTTCACTTTATTTGCAAGATGCAAGTTAGTTCAGCTGTTCTTCCTAAACCCCACAGCTTGTGACTGTAGGTTCTAGTAGTAAGTGGTGAATCCATGCCCTAAAGACTCCCTCATGGAAGATAACCCTCACCTCATTATCAGCTCAAATTCCAAAGCATCRTTATTCAGAGGACAAAACACTGTTTCCAAGAAGGGTCAGAACATGTAAGGAGGAACCTGAACTTGAGTCCCCTGCGTGCCTAGTAAGCCAGTAGAGCTACTGAAATAAAAATGCCAGTGGCCATCTGGCGAGCAGGTCACTGGAAAAAAACCAACAGAAGCATATATGTACAACTCTGCCTCTAAAGAAAAAAAAAAGTTTCACTTTATGGAAAGTGCTTTAATATTAATCAAGGTGCTAACACAGTAATAAAATATTATTTGCCATCAAATGCTAAGGTACCAGGCTTTTGTGGATCCAGAAATGCAACCACGGAATTAAGCATTGTCATTTGCTGTTATTTGGCTGCATACATTTGGCAACATATAAAAATATTTTTAATCGTTCCAGAAATGGCATTTAAAAATACTTTTGCAGAAAATAAAAAAGTTCACAGTTTTACCATTATGAACTTGTATCAATTTAACATTTTGCTATGTTGCTGGCAACATTTCATTTTTCAGAACTGGATGCAAACTTTTTTCATAGTACTAAAATATCATTAAGAAAAAAACCTATAATGTAAAGAAAGAAGCAAGTGGAGTCTTTTTGTGTTATTAAATTTTTAAGCTCAGACCTGAAACCTACAGGTAATCATCCCATTCTGCTAAAAAGCACCTGTTTCCAGTCAGGTCACTCAGGTTGATATTCCCTTTCCTCAAAAAGTTGTTTAATAAAACATAATTTTTTCCTGACAATATAATTAAGACTGCAAGCACACTTGATGTCACTTGTACGAATATATAAAAAAAATTTCCAGATATATAAAGCATAAAAATAAATCTAATTTTACAGTGCACACTCCTTACAAGCACTCCATATGTTACAGAAAATTGTTTTGCATCCAAGTCCAAATATTGCTCCTTAAATTTCAGCAACATTCATTGTCTTACAAAATTTAAAAAATTGTGAGTCTGTAGACAGATAAAAAGGTATATTTCCACTGAGATTTAAAAAAAATCAAAGAACATGTACAAGATGATGTTCAGAAAAGCAGCACATACAGAATGAAAGGCTCCCATCAGAGAGAGCAAGAGTCAGACCAACTGGTGAGCAGGCAGGCCATGCTAGATGATCACAGACAGGAAGAAGAAAATATTAAACCAACACTGAAAACATTTCACACCAATACAATATTGAACAATTTCTAGAGGAAAACAAACAAACAAAGACATGAAACACCAGGGCATCAATTTCAGGAGCTTTTGGTATGCATATATATGCTTTGATCATTTTCCAAAGATGAAACACTGCTGAAGCTTTTTCTCTCATGACTTAACCTTACTTCATTATTTTTACATTCTCTTGCACAAGGAATCTTCTCCTTGCTTTTTGTCATCATCCCTCACAACTTTGGTCTTATTTTTCTTGTACTTGCTGTGACTTTTTGGGTTCATTCCTCCCTGCTTTTCCATTTGTGAAATGCCTTTTCTCCTTCCTATTCAATCCAATACTTTATTATATTACATTGCCTCTTCCCTAATATATTTTTTATTCTCAGTCCCTCAATCTCACTTCTCCTTACACATTTCTTATTCTTCCTTCTACTGCTTCCATTTCTTCTTCACTGAATTTCTTGATTTCTCTCAGTTCTCTTATTCTCTCAGAGTTCAGAGAAAAGGCTAAAAAAGTCATATTCATTATTTAAAAAACTGATCACAGATCACAGAGAAGTTGCTTCCAAAGTTTGTGGAGACTCTATTGATGCCACTCAAGTGAAGACTTGATTCCTTGGAAGATGGAAAAAAATCTGTTTGATAAATAGTTTCACTTCTGAAAGGTACTCATATCTCTCTCTGAAACACTATTTACTACATCAGAAACATTTTCCCTTCTTTGCTCCCTCCGCTACTGCAGCAGCCACTACAACACAAAGTTATAAGGCTCAGAAATCCTTTCTTAAGGATCACTCACCATTGCACCAATTTTTCCTCTAATGCAAAAGGGTCCTCCTGACATACAGAAGCACTCTAACAGGTAAACTCAAATTGGTCCTTCCAGAAGACAAAAAGTATCCTTTGAGGAAGGATCCTTTGAAGAATAATCTTTTGGAGTTTAAATGAAATACTAAGGATTCGCATCATATGCACCAGTCCAAAATATCTTTTTGGAGCCTTAAATTATAATTAAATTTATTTACAATATATCTTATCCAGTGCATCTGCAAGGGAGAACCCCATAACTATTGCATTAACTAAAATTCAGTATAGGTTTGTTTTTGCCCCTCCCCCCTTTTTTTTTTAAAGAAGATGCAAAGACTTTTCAGCAGAAACCATACCTCACAATCTGAGATTGCTTGGCACACAATACTCCTGACTACTTCTGAATTGCCTCCAATAACCCTGGTAAAACTCACACCTTTGTATTTTTCTCTAGAAGAGTTCACAGAATAGCCATAATGATAGACTGATCTGACAGCTATCCAAATCTCATACAGAAATAAAAACCATACCTGTTATTTTTCATGAAATCAGGAATTACTGATGACTTGAATAGTATTTTAAAACAACTGTTATTTATTTGGATAGAAAAAATATCACTGTATTTCTGTGCATCTATTAACATGCCACATGCACAGATTAATTATTGTAACAAAAACTACATTTGGAGGCCATTTAGGTTAGCCTTTCTGTAATGACTGACGTAAATTTAAAATGTGCATTTCGAAATTACTTTTCCATCTGTCAAATACATTTAATACACTTGAAGACGTGTTACCCATTTACAAGATGGCTGTACTTACCTCAGGTAGGATTCCAGAACCCTATCTAGTCGCTTATAGAACGGTCGCGATGTAAAGTATCCACTCCAGTAATGATGATCTCTGTCTGCATATGTGAAAAAGTCTCCACTTAAAACAGGAAAAAATGAATTGCTGCTCTTTTCACCCAAATTGCTTTCTTTGCGCAAAGCTTCAAAGTAGTCTGATAAAGTTCCAAACTGAGCCTGGAAGAAAATTCAGGCGACTATAACATAGTCCATTTTCTTAATTTAGACGTATAAAGAGAAGGAATATGCTTGCTTTCATATACATTTTAGAAATACGCCTCTCTGCTGAGTTATAGCAGAAATACTATTGTTTAAAGAGCTTTAAAGTCTCCCTGCACACTTTTCAGACAAGGTTACTAGCTCTTCCAAAATCACTTCTAGTTCATGTGACATGAAATACTTTTGCTTCCAAGAATAAATCAATATTTAAAATAGAAGAAGTTGGAATTTCAACAGCTGAATAAAAAGCTTTTCTTTCATGTTTTATGAGCAAGTTTCTAATATCTGAGCAAACTAATACTTCAGTAATGAGGAAAACACTCCAAATTATTTTTTTCTTCCCCATGACTAATGAAGTCCAGCAATCCAGTTTATGCAGATGTCTGGGCTAGTAAAGAAACTTAATGCAATGCAGCAAAAGAACAGTTGTCTTAATTCTGCATGTTCAGTATTAACACCATTGTGCTCCATAATCTCCTACGTATTTTTAACCTAAAATGACTGCTGATTAAATAAATTAGCATTTGCTTTCAAAAGCTTTCTGTATATTTACTACAWACAAAGAAATTGTGTTTATTCAGATGTAACACTGCAAGGAAAAGAAAAACAAACAGAAAATTCATTGTCTTGTGGTGATTTCAAAAAAATACTCAGAAAAAAAAATGCAGGAACGTTAGCCCTTTATAGGGTAAGTCAAAATATGGTACCCCCAAGTTTTAGATACAGAAAAACTGAAAAAAAGGAATAGAAGAAAGAGAGATGTCAATGTTATCAACACTGAGAAACTGAATGAGATGAGAAAATAATTAATGGTATTGGGGATAGCACAGAAGACCATATTAATGCAAGTAATCCCTGTAACAAACTACGAATTTAAATTTGAAGWATCATTACACAATTAAGTCATAATCCTTTTTAGTATTAATACTAAACATGCAAAGTAGTGTTTTATAATTTGAAACACCAGAAAAAAAGATTTTAACAAAAAAATTTTTTTAAAGTGACTTGGAATATAGGGTGCATTATTCTGAAAATAAGAATGTCCTATTTCAGCATTTAAAAAAAATCAGTGCTCACAAAAAGAGAGAATTTTAATGTTATCTTTAATATCTTTAATATTTAAAATTTATAATGGTATCTTCTGTTGTCCTTCAGTAAATTCAGATCAAAAATAGAGATACAATTTCTTAAGGGTACAGTACACTTATCAATTCAGTCCTCGTAATTTTAATTCCTAACAAAATCCTTTGTGGGTTACAATTTCTTCTCCTTTATATGTAATTTATGTTTTTTATATATATAAAACTTATTGCATATAAAATATATGCACACATATATGCATATATATAACATAAATTAAAACTTTTAAGAATGGTAATATGGTTATAAAGCTACACTAATTTGAAATTCACTGTTAGCTCTCACAACTCAGACTAATGCTGAACAGTTTCAAAGCAACAGGATACAAACTCCAACCTTAACAAGAACAAGAATAGTCAACTGAGTACCAAACATATCACTATCTACCATAGGTAGGCATAACTACCACATGATTTACAAGGTTCAGAGCTCAGAGAGATATAGGGAAAGCATACAATGCATTAGTAAAAATGAAATTAGGTACTGGTAGCTGGAATTCTTCAAGACGAATTGTTCATGTGCATTTATACTTTTTTAATGCATCACAATCACTCAAACCAGATACAGCTAGAGCAAGAAATTTTTTTAAAGAATGCAATACCTTAATGTTTAATGAAAGAACACCTGGGGTTTCCTTTTAAGAGTCAGCAGCAGAGAGAACTATCTTAGAATATATACACTCAATTTTTAAAATGGCAAGCAGGACAATGGATTTCCAGTCATGCTCTGACAGTCTGAAACAGCTAGAACTGGTCATCAGGATGTTCAGCAGTCCAAGTGAATTTACTGACTGTCCAGTATGTCACTTCCTCTTCCAAGCCTGCCACTTCTTGATTAAAAAAAAAAAAAAAAAAAAGATATGAACTACCTCTGCTTGTTGAGAATGAAAATCCTGATGTCACTCCTGATAACGGCTCTTTGAGCTGAGCTGATGTAAAAAGGCCCTCTCCTTCTCTGACCATGATATTTGAAGTCCTGGTGCACCCCACCGAAACAAGGAAACATCTTTTACTACTGTTCTGGATTTCGACAAATAAGGTTAGAACATCATGCTGGTGGTGAAATAGGGTTCCTGTTCTGTTGTGGGATGGAGACACCATCTAGATCATCTCCCTCTTAGTGAAAGGGCACAGACTGGGAAATCAGGCACAGCATAACATTTGAAGGTTTGAGAAATAAGCCCTGTCATTAAGCTATGCAAGTACAGGTTGCCATGTGGACCACAATGAACAGACATATCAATTCTTTAAGTGAGACCAAACTCCAGCTAGAACATGTTTTTCAACAAAAATGAATCAGCCTTGAGGGAATCTAGCTCCACTGAGTTCCAGGCCTCTAGCAACCTCCTCAGGCTCAAGTTCTGATGCTTTACCAAGCAATGTCTCTTCAAAATCATTCAGAAGATCCAAAGACTTGTTAGGTGAACAGAGGCTGCTAACTTGCCAGTTTGAACTGCAGCAAAGAAGAGAAATAAACATACTGCCACAGAAATCCTGATATTAGTGAACCTTGCCTTACCAGGCACTTCTAGGACAGCTGGACTTTCCCTTGTTATCATAGCTGCCTACAAGAGATAATTCAGAAGAAAAAAAATATATATATATATCAATGGACCAAGAGAAATCAGGTATTTATGACCTCTCTTCTGTATGCTGGGTTACACCAGAGGAAGAAAACTCACCAGGCAAAATTGAAGAAAACCCAATAAACTTCACTTAGTGGAAAAATAGTGAAAAAAGCTGGTAGACTCTTCTACCAGCACATAAAAAGTCTCAGCTTAATTTTTCCAGAATGAGTGTAAAGAAGATCTCTACAAGAGATGTTGAACCCTCTCTAAAGTGCAGAATAGATATTCTTCATAGTAATCTAACAGATACTGTTAGGATCATAGGAAAACTACCGGCAGGAGAGTCCCAATGCCAACAGAGGTATCCACAGGATAAACAGCCTGGTCTCAAATTTGTCTCTGAGAAGGGTAAACCTCTCATAAGATCAGAAGCTCAGAGTAAGCAGCCCCTTACGTAAGTAGTAATATTCTAGCCACTATAGCATTTCTTAAGGCAGAAATGTGAACTCTTCCCTCATTTAATCTAGGTTCTCAGGAAGCTAAACCTGACCTCTTACTTGCCTGCAGAATTAGAATCCACAGGGGAAGCGCAGCACAGAGAGAAAGCTCTACTGCTAAGCTTTTATCTCCAAGGATAAATGACACCAGTTAAAAAAAATAACTAACTAAAACATAAAGGAGTAAGGCTCCAGTGCCAACAGTGCTCCAACTGAGCAAAGCAACCTAGACATGAAGAGGCTGAATTAGAGGATTCCTTATCTTTTCATGTCCAGGTATTAAGAACTAGAAAAGGTCTGGATGTTTCCAAGAGAGCCCCAAAGGCTGGTTCGATTGCAAGGCTTTAATCCAGGTGGGAAAGCCAGGGCTGATGCAGTAGACTACTGGAGACCTTGACAATGACTATGCAGAACCTTCTAGATGAGAATTTTTCTGACATCTAAGCATAATGGATGCTCTTGAAGAACCACATCAGAGGTAGAGACTTCAGATTTTGCCCCAGAGRTCAGCCAGTCCAGGCTAGCAGAAATGGTACTATGGAGAGTACACTGCTGTAACTGTCCAAAGATTAACTACCTGCACACTCTATACATTATTTTGGAAAGCGAAGCTAGTGGTCACAACATACTTTAGATTTAAAATATGGGTAAAGAGTACTCTCCAGATCTCTCTCTCTCCCTCTCCAACTAAGATATAACAGGTACTCAGATATATCATATGTCATCCATATCCCATAGGACATAGAGGTAAAATCCAGCTCAGACATGCTGAAAATGATCAAGAGATCTTTCTTACGTAGAACAAAAGGCCAGGAGTCAGCAGGAAGAGTTAATGTGTTACAGATGCTAACTAGATCTGCAGGCCATGGAATGGMGGAAGTCCCAGAGAAGGTGGAGGGAAAAAACCTGTGCACAAAAACTGAAAAAAATATGAAAAAATATGAAAAAAAATGCAGACTAGATTTAAAAAGCCAGAAAATGAAATCCCCAGTTGTGCTCCACTCATCTGATACTTGAGAAAAAACAAGGTTGTGACCCACTATCTCTTATTCTCATACCGAAAGATGATGAAAACGTGTCTGAGCACAAACCCCATCTATTTTACAAGAAGTCTCTAAAGTTCTCAACTGATCCATTAGAATGTATGAAAGTGCATATTAACACTCAAACATAATTACTAGTTTAAAATGTTATCTGAGAATTGCGCTAATATATTCACTCCTTTTGTAGCCAGGTCACTTTCTTAGATTTTATTCTCTTTGACAACCCATGCCAGCAATGGCATTTCTTGAGGTTTTGTTTTGTTTTATTCCTTTTGAAATAAATAAAACCGAACGGATCCAAGGAAAGCAATACAATTCCCAAAATTTCTAATAAGGAAATATATATAATCACTTTTAAGTGACAAACCACATCCCATTAATTATGTGAGAAATGACAAATAATTCAAATTAACATCAGAAAGTGTTAAAAATGTAAGCTGATTGTATTTGTATGCTTTCTAGTATAGCTTCTTAATAAATACCTCAAAATAAAGGGATGATGACTGTAAGTGCACCAAAGAATTTTACTGTGTAGTAGCTGGAAGCAAAATGTATGCATCCCAAAAAAGAGAAAAAAAAGGAACCTGAAGTCTGTGAAAACAACAGTGCTAAGAAAAACTTAAACCCTAAAAGTTATTTCTAAAATAATCTAGTTTGGGTATTATTTATACCTTTCAACCAGATGATATTCAGAGCAAAGTTTTTATTTTGTTTTGGAAGGAAAGGAGGTGGAAAAAACAGATTTTTTTGTTTTTTTAAAATCAGCCTAGCCAAGTTAATCTGCTGTAAAATAATTTGTAGAGTAAAGCTCCATACCTGTCAAAATTTCATTTTTTTTTCCCATGGAATCTCAGCATACCTAGACAAATTGTTTTCTCCACAAACTAAAAAAAAAAAATGTTGTATTTACCTTAACATGCAACTCAGGATGAGAGTTCATATAATCAAACAGCTTCTGGTAATTCTGGTACTGCTGATCCCATTCTGAGCTCTCAGCATAGCGGAAATCATCCCCTAGTGGAGCCAACAGAACTTTAGTACGGAAAAGCTTTGACTTCTTTCTGTATTGATCTAAAATCATCCAAGCCCTTGGAAAAAAAATTAATACAATTTAGAAAACAGAAGAATAAAGGTCAGTACTTGACAAAACAATTTTTAGATACCAAACTGTGCAATGGTTGACTTTAAACAAGACACACAACATTTTTCTCTATTCCTTTTAGTAACAAAAATCTGGATGTAATTCCCTGCACTGGGACATCACATCCAACCTACCACTGTTGCAGGTACTATGTCAATTAAATCCTCCCATAAACTTATCAAGCTCCATCTTAAACAGTAGGTCAGTTTGCATCAATTTGCTCCTGTGCCAAAACCAATCTTTAGTTTAAATTATGTTTACCTGCTTTAGATTTAGATAACAATCCTAATCCTCACCAGCCTTTATTTACAATAACAAACAAGCAAGCTCTTTTTGTCCCCTCTGGTAATTCCCTTGGACACTTAGCTTTATACCTTCATGTCCTTGACACAAAAAATGCCCATAAATTAATCTTTGAGGAACTCCAGTAGTAATCTTCACCAGAAATTTTTTTGCAAGGCTAATGATCATTGTTCTCCCTTCAGCCAGCTTCTTACTGTCTTACAACCAGCCTTCTTAGGCTTTACTAATGAWTTCCCATACAGTAATATCAAATCCTTTACTCATGTCCTGATAAATTAAACCCACCACATTTCTTTTGTGCAGAAAAGGCAGTAAAGTTGCCCTTCAGTACCTACTCACTCTTTGGCAAGTAAAATATCAATCCTCTCATTAAGTAGCAATATAATTAAAGTTACAAGTCTGAAGTCTGGATTAGTGAAAACGTCCATTTCCTCCCTTACTGTCCCCAAAGCCCTCAACCATTATCAAAGACTACAGGTGATGACCTTCTCTAATTAAAGTTGTGAAAATAATTTTAGTAGGAAATATAAACTACAATAATATATTTGTAAATGAGAAAAAGGTTTAAAGAGAAAATAGCTGCAAATTCCAGATTCCAGTGAGCTTTTAATTTCTACAAACACAGCTTAATACCACCATCTACTTTACTTCATACTCTTGAAGGTTAATACTTATATGAACATTTCTGTGAGAATTTAAACAAGTTTGATAAAGAAATATGGATTTCCAGTCTAATCAAGAAGTCAGGGGGTTTGCTTTTTAACTGGTTTAAACAGCTTTGAGTAAACACAAGGTCTGAATATATTGGGGCAGGGGGTGACACAGGACCTTTAGTTAAGGATCTACATAGTTCTGCTGAGACTAGCATATAGACCAGTCTAGCAGCTTTCCCCCCACCTTTGTCTATAGTTGAATTTATATTTTTTCCATGACCTTCAACAGCATCCTGACTTTAACATAAAGTCTTCCTCTCCACAAAACTATTACAATTGGCACAATAGAAGACTTGGTAATTCTCCCTTCTAAAAAGCCAGCCTAACTCAAATTTCCCATATGCAGTCTCTGGTTAGAAAAATACTTTATTTTAGAGCCTCTTGAGAAATATAGGACTTCAGGAAAGGTTACTGCTAAGAGGATATTTGACTGTGGCATCTCTCCTCAAAGTCTTCCCCAGTTTCCTTCCAAATCTACTGCAAAACTCAATGCTGCTGCATTCTCYCTGTCCCCAAATCACCTTTTGCTATAGGATTCTTAGGTGCTTTTAATGAGGTGGCACGATCTTCTGCCACTGCAAACCATTTTCAGTTGCAAAATATCAGAGAAAATGAGATGTCTCAAAATTATGTATATCCTCTGCAAAAAAAACCTGTTACTGGAAAAGATTTAAGTTGCTCTCAAATAACTTTTTAAAACATTATTTCAGAGAGGAAGGAAAAAGAGTGAGCAAAAACCCTCAGATAGGATTTGCTAGAGATGAGAAATACTTCTGCAGAAAAAGCCTGAGATTCCACTGAGATTCAACAATGCTTTCCTCTTCTGGCTCCCCAGCGAACACAGTATTAGGTGTGTTTTGATATTTATCTAACCTACCTAAATAAAAATTGGAAAACTAAAAAGATTAATGATATAGCCTTTAAACTTTTTCTAGCCCTATAATTATGGATATACGTTACCAGCAGCAACTACTACATTTTTAATGGCTTTTTTATATAAACATTTTGTTTTTATACAATCAAAAGTTCTCAGAATTGTATACAAGATACATTATGTAGTTCTCAATATTCATAGTAATCCTAATTACACTCTTAGCAACACTGGACCTATATCAAAATAGTATTAATATGTCAAGTCAGTAACAACTTTACTTGAAGACTTTTTTTAAAACCTTTCTTTGGAAAGCTTTCAGATTACCAAAGAATGCTAAAAGACCTTTGACAGATGAGGAAAAATGTTTTCCTATCACAAGTGTCTCTTTATAACTCAAAAATTTCAAAAATTTGGCTAACACACATCAATTAATATGGGGCTAGGTTCACTCCTTACATTGTAAAAGAAGGAGGAATAGCTGCCACCCAGAGTCTGTGGGAATCACAAGGAATGCTGCAGCCGCCTATAGCAAGTCTTATGTGACAGGTCTGACAGTGGTCATGGCTTCATAGTCTCCACTGTACAGCACATGAAGCACTAAGGGCTAGCTCCTTGCTCCATAATCTCAATTAGGAAAGAAAAGCTGCTAGTTGATTTGCAATTCGCTACTCAGGTGATTTGGTGGCAGTTGTGGCTATGCACACAAAATGAATCTCTTCATCAAGAGTTCGAGACCAGCTGCAAACTAGAATCACCAGCACCCCAGCAGCCATGTAACCTGCATGCCAGCTGCATGTTGTGCAATATGACCAAGCATACAGAAAAAGCAGCTGAAAGCTCTGTGAATAAAACAAGGGATGGAAAGAAAGCAGGGTCAAACTGGGTGCTTCCACAACTAGTAGGGGGATTGGGGGGGTGTGGGGGGGAAATTTTCTACTTTTTCTCTGCAGTATATAACCTGCAGTACAGAAACCTCTCCTAATTTCATGCATGGAAAAGACGACATACACGAAAACAAGTTATACTTCCATTAGAAAAGCAACTCATTATCCTTAAAGAAAAAAAAAAAAAACACTGTTGTTTCTTGCTAGTGTGACTAATCTTGTAATTCAGGTATTAACAGTTTTTTCTGAAAAGCTAGAACTTGGGCATTCAAACACAAGGATGTGATAAGGATGCAGCTGTAGGACTGGGTGTGTGCAATAACAATCTTTATAACCTAAACTGTTATGGAGTGTAACTAAGTTCATAATTAAACAGGTACAGGCTTTTAATAAGACTGCTGTCTCATTCGTGCCTATCAAATCACAATTAAAGTTGCAGGGCAATTATAAATCCAACAGCTATTAGTCTCGACTTTTCAGCTTTATATTTCTTCCTTATATTGCTATGGCCATAACAGTACTAAAATCAGAAACTACAATCCCAGCTGAATAGAGCTATGCTTTTTTAATTTCAGTGCAGTTTGAGCATTGAAGAAAGGTCAGCAATTTAAACCTTGCCACTGAATTGATGAAATGTGTATCAAATGCTTTATTCAGATCCACACAGTATAGATACAACACATTTTTCCGGTCTTAAAAAACAAGGCAGCCAGAGATTAGAGACAAACCTTTACCTTGGTAAGTTTGTGATATAATGATATATTTTCTAATTACTTCTGTGTCTCTCACATCTCCTCTTCCTAAGAGTTGTAAAAGTTGTCTTGTTACAGAAGTCAGACCAGAAAAGTTTCTGGTTGCATACAATATTACTTGTATTTCAAGAAAAAGTGGAAATGTTTTTTGTATTCTTCAGCAAATAGCATTTCCTACATTTTAATGGATTTATTTGAAACTATACTATCAAAGAGGAAATGCATATATTCTTTTCAGTATTCTGACTGTAAATGATCCATTCTCCCAAATCAAAAGACAATGTGTTACTTTTACTTTCTCCCCAGGTATCATCTATCATCTTGCTCTTTCACCCCCATTAGACATTGTATCTACTGAAAACTGATGCAAAGGATTGATTCAGCTTTGGGAAACATATCATCCTTAAACCTTATCATACCTTCACTGCATACTTGCCCCATTTCCTTTTCTTGGTTTTATTTCACATGATTAAAGAACCATTTACTCCTTTTTTCATTTTTTACAAAGTCTAATTTAGATTGTTATGCAAAAGTTGTATCTTGGAAGTGCAGGCATAAATTAAGACTTGATTAAAAAAATCAAAAAATCTTAAAAAGCATTCATAACAGGCTCTCTGCATATTCCTCACAGTCTACTCATTTCAGTTATTTGGTAAACTGGAACTGTTGCTCTTCTATTTATTTGCCTCAAATAATGATGATGCAAATTCAAGTTTGTTTGTTTTTTTTAATAAGTCTGACCTAAAGAAACACTGGCTTTTCTTCATATTTGATAAGGACCGGGCTGTGCCAAAATGATTCTGCTATTAGCTCTACTGCTGCTGTCACCTTCAAGTTTTGTTTCTTTTCAAAGAAAATGACATTTTTTCCTATCAGTATTCCAAGTTCAATCTAAAATATGACAATTGTGATGCATTCTGCTTCTATGTTTGATAAAGTCTTGTAATTGAATTTTATTGACAAAAGGAAAATTTCAAAATGTTTGGCAAAATTCATATTAGTCTACTCAGAAAAAGGGTATGAAGACTAGATATGTGCATCATATGCACTTGATACTGCATCAAATCACATTTTTGATGACAGCTGCTCACTTTAAAATCTCAACATCAAGGCTAAAAACTAAAAGTCACCCTTGCTATCCTTGGTATATTTGCTACACCCAGCTATTTGCACTGATTGAAAACACCCACCTAAATTCCTAATTCTTGAATTCCTGAATGGTTTAAGTTATACAAGGCACAAAGACAGTAAACAAGGCATTAGAATGAATCTCTTTCNGGACGAGACGGGACACTTCAACAGTTTAATCTTTCCTTTCAAGAATTTTTTTTTCAAAACTGTAAAGTAGTTTTGTAAAACTGTAAAACTTGATCCTTACCAGTGGCATAACAACTTAATAGTAACAATTAAATGCATCTTCTTTAGTCATAATCTGTTTATAAATTTCACTATCAATTATGTTCTGACCTTAAGTGCAAACACAAGGCAAGTTATACGTATTATTTTCCTACAGCCAGGTTGTTTCAAGAACTATATAAACTCACCAAGCTATGCTAGACAACCTCTTCAACCAGCATGAAGAATATTTTTAAGTTCTTCACTTCCAAAATATATAAAAACTGTACCTGTGTTGAACATTCCCAGCATGAATGGCCTCTGGTGGAACTCTCCATGGGCAACTTACTCTTCCTCCAGGAAGGCGTTTAAAATCAAATTGGCAACAGATTTTTGGATCTGGACCACAAGTATGAGGAACATCATAGCTATAGAAAGGCATCATATGACAAAGGATATCTGTACTGGATCCCAAATCTGGAATTAAATACATAAAGCACACTTTTAAAATAAAGCCTCTCAGGTTTGTTACAGCTTAATCAGTTCCACGGTCTTAACCCAAAAACTTTATTAAAAACATCAGACCAAGACAATTCATGCTCTGAATATTCATACCTGGAGTCTATGTAGACGAGATAAACTTTTCTCCTTATCTGCCTTACATAAAACAGGCTAAAAATAGAGCTAACAACACAGATTGAGATGTCCTTATTAAGCTCTGCCTGATTTGGAGAGATATGAACAAAATATTAAGGTTTTTTTATGCATATAAATCTCATTATTTCTAGAATATTAGAGATGAAGAAAAATATGTTTTACATTTTCAGCAGAATAAAAAAAAAGCTGTCATTACTTCATTAGCACAAAGTTTGAATTGGTTTAAGCAATATCTTAATTTCATGAATATATATAACTTCAGTACATTAACAATATGATTTTATGCACTTGTGTCAGAAAGTTTTCAGACCACCTTTGCAATCCTAACTTTTCCATCTAGTCAACCCATTCCCTAAAATACGAGCTTTATCCCACCAGGAGTTAGAGCTCAGTTTCTAGTTCAAACAGATCTACATATTTTTATCAGACAGAGCCTTTTGAAAGAAGGTCATTCAAAACTTCACTTTAAAGAGAGCCTTAATTTTACTCATCTGTTAACACACCCTGAACATTGATTACCTATTTCCAGCACTAAGTACATGAAAAAATTTTATACAGAAATAAGGGACGAATGTGATAGATGTGCCACAGCACCTGGCTCCCAAGAAAAGTATGCCAATGATACATATGAGAATGCTCTTCAAAAGCCGTAAGAACATGAGTCCTTACAGCTGTCCATATCTTTTGTTAACAAATTCTTATTTTATTACTTTAGAGTTAATAATCCATAAATATATGCATTTACCTTTAAACTGTGGGAACTCTCTATCTCTCTGGAACCAGCTTTGCATATTATGTCAGATGAATGTGCTGTGATCTTTGATCATACAATCTTGGAGGCTGTCATGCTTTTTTACCCAATGGTTATACACTGTTTCACAGTACATTCACAATTTCTAAATAAAAAAAATCTAGAAACTTTTGCTTCCTATAACATACACCAATGCTTAAAATATTCTGTGTTTGGAAAGTTGTTAAACTTGAATCATAATGAAAATGGTTTCAATACAGCTTAATGAAAGCAAGTTATACAACTGCCATTTCAGAATTAGAAGTTTTCAGAAGCAGTGGTTTTAAGGTTGTTAGGGTGGGAGAAGGAAAAGAAAAGAAAAAAAAAAAAAAACAAGAGACAGGATTTCCTTTTCATCATTCTAACAACTTTTTTTTTTCATATTCAGTCAAAATGAAGGCAAATCAGTAATAATTTTACACTGTAAAAACAGGCCTTTTTTTAAGCAGCTATTTCAACTGACACTGGAATTTATTCTCTCTCTAGGTACAGCAGCACCCAATTTTACAGCTTCTAGCCTCCCCACACATCACAAACAAAGAGGATGGGGAGAGATGCAGAGTGCTATAGCTGAGATTTTGCTCAGGGAAAAATAGCACCAAACAGGATTGAAACAAAGACTAGCAAGAGAAGAGAGGCCAACAAGCTGTCCAAACAAACTGTGATCTGAGAAGAGTCTCATCCTGGAAGAATTGTAACAAAACGACAGATCACAATTATGTTTTGTTTTTCATTTAAACAATATTGAACTTTCATTGCTTTAAATTAAGACTAGAAGATTAAACTTTAGGTGAAACAACTGTGAAAGTATCCAAGTTCAAAACTGTTTCAAAAGGCCATGCTACTCTGTTTGGAAGCCCAAACACTAGACCATATCATGTAAGAGTTTAACCTCACAACCATTTTGAAAAAGTCACATCAAGTATACATAATTACTTGATGTACACTGAGGGGCATATACTAACATTAAAAGAAAACCTCTAAAATGTCAGTGATGAGCATCATCTTGGATAGCGGTACGTTTTTCCTCCAGGAAAATTTGCTTGTGCAGCAGACAGCATTTTTTGAATCCCCTCCTCCCCCTTAACATCCTGCGAAAAACACACAGGAACTGAAAAACTTTATAATCATCACTACCTTTCATCAGTAATTATAAAATACATTTTTTGGACCCTGTATTGATAAAGCAGTGACATATTAGCTTATTTTAAAAAATTACAAGACCAAAATACAATTGCACACATTTGTCATACTACTTATTGGAATGCTGGTACAGTGCAAAGCAAAGCACAATATTCATATAAGAAAGTACAGGCATTTTCAGATACTTACCAGTTTGCTGAGATATAATTGCTACATTATTTAAGTGACCTTTCATACTGTAAAATGTATAAGTAATATCAAGAAAGCAATTATCTTTATTCTAAAAAAAAWTTTTTTTTGAAAATTTCATTGCAAATTAAAATGGTGAAATATTTTTAATCAATTTTTCTGACTAAGGATAACCTACATATTTCAAGTCTACAGAAAGCTGCTGTAACTAATGAGACTAATTTGTCACACCATCTGAGAAAAACTGGTTGCTCGGAAGTTTTTCCCCATAGTAAGAATGGGAACAAGGCCCTTCTATCTTCAACCAATATTCACAGTTTTGTTATCATTTAAGGAAAATGTTCCTTTCTACTTCCACTTTATTCCTTGCCTCTACTCACTAAATATAACCAGCAGGTGATGGAGTGGGAGGAGGAAAGCAAAGACGTGAGAAAAGGAAAAAAAGAATATTCCACCCTCTACTTTTTCTAAATATATTTTTGAAAGGAAAGTGAATCTTTTGTTTAAAGCTTTAAAACGGGAAATAGAAAAGTGAACTAAAATCCGTAACCTCTGCTTTTCCCTTTCCCATATAAATATTTTCTAAGGAGCGTTAGAGAAGAGAAATGAGAAAAAGTAAAAACAGAACTGAAAACGAAGTAAAAGGAAGATCAGATGAACAATGACAACACTACAGCTTTTATATTTAACCCCTTCCCCAACACATGTACTTACTTTTTTTGTTATAAAAAAAATCTCTGAAGTTTTTAAACAAAATGAAAGACTTTCTTTTAAAAACAACAAAACCAGAAGTTTAAAACTTTGAAGACTTGACTAACTTCTACAAATAACCTATTCCTGTAGAGATTGTCATAGTATTTATTGAAGCCCTCTTGATCTTTTATTTTAAATCAATAATAAAGCAACAAATAAAATAAATTGAGACAAAGGAAAAAAAAAACATACCCCAGTTCTGTCTCCAAAAAAATTCTAGTATCTTCTGAGTTGCAAAGTGTTTTTTAACTGAGTAGTGAACTCTCTGTATAAGCATATTGGAAAATCCCGCGCGTTTCAAAAGATAGGCCATTGTCGGGGAATGCCCAAAGGGATCGACGGCCCAACCAGACTTTGGTTTTACTCCTGTTGACAAAAGGAAGAGTAGATGGGCAGAAAAAAAAAGTTTTACTTTTCACTCAATAAAGAAAAAAATACCAATATAATTTAAATCAGATCTCTACGGATGAAATTTCCAAGAAGGTAAATGAAAAATACAGGCAATTAAGTCTCCTTAAGAACATACTTTGGAATTAACATTCTAGAATTAAATAGATAAGTATTTCTGTAAAATCAAATGTCTTAGAGGCAGGGCAGTCTGGCTAATTACGTAAAAAAACCTGGGATTATGACTTAAACTGTTACATTGTTACTGTTTCARCTTTTGTCTCAAATATTTAACTTTATACAGAATTATAATGAAAAACAGCTCCCATTTTAAAATTTTTCCAGATGTTACAATTAGAAAGGAAAATTGAAAGAAAATGAACAGATGCAGATGGATAGATAAGTCAGTGAATTTTCATTGTAATTTAAATAATTTTAACCTTTGCTGGCATTAGGATTAACTTTTGTTTCAAAAACTAATTGATTTACTTGGCTGGCAGTCATTAGAATTCAGCTGATTACTATTCTCTTTCCACTGAATTTCACATCAGCAAATTAGAAAGCTATACCTAACTTTTGTTTAATCGATTCAATAAGTATCTCTATTTTTACTGTACCCCCACAAGAAGAGTAGGCAATGCATTACCCTTTTACTAGACATTTTTTCTAAAACATAATTATGTTGAACAGTATTTATGGGAATTGCAATCCAAGAAAAATATAGTGAAACAGTTTTTCAAAATAATTTCAATTAAATGAAGTAATGCTGTTGTTAAAATCTCTATACAAATATTTCACACACAGAAAAAGGGTTAATTAAAAAGAAAAAGTTATCTCTAATTATGGAACTAAACCAGAAAAGTCTCCCAAAGCCACCAAAATAATTCAGCCAGCCTTATTGCAGGTACTTAGTAATTCCACCAATCCTGGAGTTGTTTGACTTTCTTCAAAGTTTCAAAAGCAAATATGAAGTCTTTTTTTTTTAATTTAACATAAACGATTTTAACAGATTACATGGGGGTGAGGTCTTACCATTACTAYTAAGTTTCATATTTACTTTTTGAAAAGCTTACCTAAAAAGAACCTAATTAATATCCAGCCTTCAGAATAAATTCAAACACATGGAAGGCATATCAATTTTTAAATCAAGTGATTTTAAGGCCTTATTCATGATTTCCAAAAGACAAAAATGGTAATCCTGAAAACCGTTTGTAATACCAGAGGCATGTGAACTACAGTTTAGCATGATTTAGTCTTGCATATTATTATGCTTATATATTATGCACATCTTTCATTAATCAAAGTGTTAGGACAGAAAAAAAAGCTTAAATACACTTTATCCAAGAACCTTCATTTGTAAATAGAAACTGCAAATACTAGGCTCAATCCTGCAGTTTTCAGTAAGCGGTCTGATTTAATGTTTTGGGAAAGCAGAGTAAACAAAGCCTTCTAATCACCTGAAAAATATAAAGAAAGAATTGCAAATTGACTTCCTGTATTAACGCAGCAAAATTTTAAATCAAGCTACATACCCAGGTTCCTTTCTAGCCACTGATGTCCTTCTATCATTTGGTCAATTAAAGCAAAGTAGTGAGGAGAGGCTTCATCAGGCATAACCCATCCTCCTGTTACTATTTCAAATTGCCCATCTTTTATTAACCTGAAAGAAAAATATGTAAATTGGGTTCAGAAACTTGCTGTGAAAATATACTGTTAAAATCTACTTCTGAATACACAAGAGATTTATTGGGCAAACAATGCCAAAATCTAAACTGATTATGCTAGTTCCAATACTAGACTACTTTTTTTAACTGAACAGAGAAAGAATGAATACATGAAGAGTGAAATTCTTAATAASTCTGTGCAAGCAAAACTATCTGCTCTTCTGCATATGCCATAGAATATTTGGGGKTTTTTTTATTCAGGAAGAGGGCTACTTCCTGCAAAGACTGCAAAAATAAAATAGTGCATGTGCCACAGTACTGAAGGCCAATTGAGTGAGATGCCCAGATATTCAAGCACAAGTTCAAGCACTACTAATATTTCCTACCCCTGATCTAACATTCTTCTTATTGTTTTAGAAAGCTGGTGGAGCTTCAAAGTTTATTATATCTATAAATACTTTAAACCATCTCATTGAAACAGACCACAGAATGATCCAGTCTCCCTTTTAAGATGTCCATGGACCTAATAATCGTGCTTTCAGTACAAGATGGTCCTTAGAGTTAAATAATGTAATCTCGGCACTTATATTGTACACTACTGCATATCTGATTAATGAATTCAAGAAAGAAATACAATAAGCATACAAGCACTTACTCATATCATAAATAATGCCCATAGAACTAATGAAAGCATACAGCAAAATAACCTCCTGTGCATGCTTCTGTAACTCTTCTATAACTAAAGAGCAGTTTAACCAATACCCAACTTACCTGAAGCAAGAAGTACACAGTTCCCTAGTGAATGTTGTTTACCTGCTTTTTGTGTTCCAAGAGATTTTATCATCTTAAAATCCCACAGTGTGCTCTAATGTTTACACATTGTACATAACTCTTTAAACAGATAGTTTTCTATGTTACTCCCAAGATCTCCAGGGATACCAAAGCTTTGCAGCTTTGAGGCTCTCATAACTTTAATGTATGTTGCAGCTTTAGCTGCACCCAGTGTTATCTCAAAGGGATGCCCTGATCCACCTGTTGGATCCTGTCTTGAGGCATCTTAGTTTAAATATATTATATATATATAATTATACATACACAAAATATGAATATACAAAATATGAATATACTATACTATATATATAGCATATCTAGATAATAATTTTTTAATAGCGAGGGTAGTATCTCAAAACTAGATCCTTACTTAGAAGTTATCCAAGCAGCATGCTTTCTTGTCTCAATGTCTAGTTAAATCTCTTACTTTTGTATTACTTTATGACCTGTGATTTAAAAAAAACCCTGAAAATACGTGTATAGAGTATGCAGTTCTTTAATATTTACATAGCTGCATGTTTATTAAAAACATAGTTTAAGATGCTAAACATCTCATTTCATAACTACTAAAACTGAGGAAGAGATTATCTTAAATAAATAGCTAGTATGAAAGGTTACCTTCATCCCACTGCCAAAACTTTTATGTCACTTCAAACACAGGAGCTGAGTTTATAATCACAACTCCCACAATTTGGAAAGCATCTTAATGGTTGGGAATGGATACTTTCAACCATTTTTTTCCAGCAACTCAGTAACTTCACTCCATTTCTCTAAATAGAACTTTGTTTTTTAATTAAAAATAAATAAATAAATAACCAAACACCCCAAACCAGAACTTTAATAGTGTGATTATTCTCGTCATACCACTTTGCAATAAATGAAATCAAGTTCACAGTGTAGTCAAATACACATAAAGATTCAGAACATTCTGCAAGAAGTACAACACAAACAGTATAGATGCTCAAACCTTTTAACAGCATCCTTTTTTTGGCTATCTATTCCATCCCACCATTTTGATAAGTAAGAAATCTCAGACCACATAAATTTTCTTCGGTTGTCTTCTTGTAGTTTTATAACCATATTATTTAAGATATGTTGTGTCTGATCTCTGAAGTAGTCCTCAAAAGTCTTCAACCAACCTAAGTAAAGAAATAAGAACATGTGAAACAAGATGTTCTCTTATAGCCTTTACAGACCCACATCCCTCCTGCACCCTGCAAAAAGTTAAGTCACACATCGATTTAAAAAGCCAAATTTTACATGGTGTGGATGGTTCACAATGCTGAATTCTCTGGGAGTTTGTTTTTACAAAATTTAGACGTTTTATTTCCTAAAAATACAAATATATGGAATACTAAGCATTCTAATTTGATCAGCTGAGATAACACTGTGGGGGAAACATTGTGTGTTTAACACTGTGGGGGAAAAAATGATTTCAGCAGAAATTAAATAGTTGAAGAGGAAGAAGTAAATATCCGTAAGTTGATCTTTCTTGACAACTTCGTTAGGTTTCCTTCTCTCTTGCAACATAAGGATTGCAACATCTATTAACAGGACATCTTCCAAGCCCATGCTCTATTCCCAGCACGCACATCCCTCATTCTTCCTTCTATTTTCTTCTTTATCTCTCAAGTCATAAAGCACCCCATCACTTCGGTCTATGTGAAGCAACTGAACTAAGATCATCACTAACAGCACCTCTCACTTGCATCTTGAGAAGAAAACAGAGAGCCAATAATGGTAATCCCACAGACCTAGATACATAAAAACGGAGGCAAACTGAGCAGCATGTAATCAACATCACTACTGAATGCTTGTCAGCAATGATTGAGGAAAGAAAGGCATGTTGTGGTTGCATTCCCTCGTTAGAAAAGGTATCAACTTGGTGAGATGCAGAGTGAAAGAAAAGGGGAGGCTGTGAATTCAACCACATATTCAGGCTTCACAGTGCAGAGCCTTCCATGAAAATTCTTTAACCTCTTCCCCAAAACCTTCTGTAAGGAAGCAGACACATCTTCCTTCCCTGAACCTGGATGGGTTGTGTTCCTTCTGTAGATATAACTGGAAGAAGGAAGCAGATAAGCCTGTCTACTTAACACACAAGCAGCATATTCATATTCTTCCTATCAGCTCATCACGCACGAGTGTTATTGAGCGCTGCCCAAAAGGGCCTCAGTAGTTGAGTTTAAGAAAGTATCAGATACAGCAGAATAGCTTACTCAAAAGAACAAGTGATGATACCAGTCATTCCTGAAGCATCCACATTTTAAGATTTTGTGAAAGCTTCCATATAACATGAGGATTATTCTCCAGATAAATCTCCCTCTAGTGATTCCAGTCTGAGTTACCAGTTGTCCTCAGTTCTGTTCTATGGAAGCACTGCCATTCTCACCCAATGCTAGTTCACTTTTAAGACAACACATTACTAGTCTGTTTTGGAATACATTAATATTGCTTCAAGGCAAGTAGGTAAATACAAAAGATTTTAGTATACAACAATTCATTTTTAGTCTAACAAAAGAAAAAAAAATTATATTACTGAGAATATCCCTTCTGAGTCAATATTCAGACTCTCATCTCTGGGAGTGGGGAAACGCAGGAGTGAAGTTTACCTTAGGTAAAATTGCAAAGCCAATGTAATTTGACAACATGCCCATTCTTTTCCAGCTCACATATCACAGTGTTAACCACATTTTGAATACAGAATCTTATAGTTAACAATAATCACTAGACAGTATGAGCCGAGTTTGATTTTTGGTGGCACTGATGTTTAAATTTGGCCTTTTCAAAGTAGAAGTATTCAGAAATGAAGAAGAAAAAAAGTGTCCAAATAAGGAAATAAAAAATTTTTAACACTCCTGAGGAAAAAGTGCTAGCTCAGTATCCTCTTTTAAAATTGACGTTTAGCATCTAGAAGAATCATCATACTTAATACAAGTTTTTGTACAGATAAAACAGTAAGGTCTAATTTAATATCTCAAAGTTGTATTTTCCTCCAGAAAGTTAATAAAAAAGGCATAAGATCTAGACATAAAACATACTTTTTTTAGAGGCGTGGAAACAGCATAATACAAAAAGTTGACAGCAAATTACTATTTCACAATAGTTTCAGGAAGGCTGAAGAGGGAAAAGGCAATGAACAAGCTGAATTCATTTTCCTTTTATGCTGTTTTGATCAAAACTTGTTGTGATCTCTGTCTATTTCAATGAGTGTTTTGTTATGGAAGCTTTCACTGAAAGAATTGGGATCTTAGGATGAATAAATCTTTTTCAATATTCATTTAACTTTTAACAGATGAAAGAAATATTTCACTGATATTTATGTAAGAAGATGCASAAGTAGCAGACTGCAAATTTATAGCTTTGTCTGAAAATTTCTTCTGCAAGAGATAATGTTATCATACTTGCACACAGCTAATGGAGAATGAACTGAAACTGTGTCCTATTTTTTCTTATACAGAAATGTATCATAATAATAAAAACATTTTAGCATGTTTTTATTATCCTACTGTGTTGTAGCAATAAAAGCTAATTTACACTGAATTAGTTTTTTAAACATTGTTTACACTGGGTTATTAATCAAGTTTTTCAATAGAGAATCACAGGAAAAATAACAAAACAGTTGGTATAAAATACATTATGATGAAGGAAAAGCAGCTGTATGGTTAGAGTCTTTTTTTTTTTTTTTTAACTCAATTTATTAAGCTACATAGGAAGGGTGTAACATGGGTAATACACCAAATCTTCAGAAATTCCTAGCAAATATTTACAAATGTTCACAGAATTCATTGCAAGCTATCTGAAAAAGTCCTCTGAAATTTAATTACCATGCTTCTGGTATCTTGCACTTAATCTATTTAGTTCTACATCAACAGTTCTTAACCCATTACTCACAGAGGCTGTCCAACTTTGCATGGAGCCACAATGATTTAAAAAAAAAAAAAAAAAAAAAAAAAAAAAAATCATTTACAGTTGCTACCGTAAGTCGAATACCAAAGACTACCACCTTACATTTACCATTTCACATCTTGGTTCCTAATATCACATAAGATTTTTGTACAACTGAAGTTCATTCTTATTCTTATCCATAAACTACAAACTTATTCCAGGATGAATGAAAAGGTTCACCAGTGTATTTGGACCAGGAAACTCTGAATTCAAGTACAGTTTGTACGTGCAAAAACTAAAGTAGCTTAAAGCAGCAGTTACCAAAACTAAAAATACTGTATTAGCAAAAGAACACTTGTCAATTTAAGCCTACGCTAGAACTCTTGCCAGTATAAATAATATAAATAAGAAAAGAAAAGTTACTCACTCCTTAGTGACATTATGCAAAATGTGGAAAAACTGTGGAAACTTGATTTTTTTCCTTTTTCCCCATAGAGATTTTTATCATCAGGAGGTTTTCTGCATGTCTTCCTCTCCTCTCCACGCCCCCCGCTTTTTTTCCTTTTTAAAGTAAATTTCCTGGTAGACAGTAAACTCCAGGAATCATGCCAAAATGTCAGTGCAATCCACTGCTGTGCAAAAAACCCTGAAGCATCTCATTAACAGATTTGCCATTAGGCCTGTCTACAGTTTCCAGTCCAATTTCCTTCTTGAAGCTGTACCATCTCCTCGCACACGAGAAAGGCATTTTTTTGTCCTTCTTCATATAGTTAGGACACAGACAGAGATACAGACAAAATTTCAGGTCAAAATCAGAAGAGGAGTCAAAAAATTAAACACAAAATAACCTAAGTAAAAGCACTTTACAATCTGATCACAAGAAGAATCACAAATCAACCCTGAAAACACGGAACCACTATTACCAATGGTGTTTGAGCAGTGCTTACAAAGCCATGCAGACGTATGTAATTTTCATTTCAGTGGTTAATTTTAAACCAAAAGACAAAAGTAGCACGCCGCCCATAAATAAATAAATACGGTTCTGAATTGCCTACTACCATAAGCCACACTCCAACATTTAAGAGCAAATGTGTCCTTGAGAAGATTTCTAGTTCCTAACGAAACCTGGTTCAGTGAAGAGGCAAACCTAGTCAATGGCTAGAATACTATTACTTATTACATTAACACATTCCTTTTGTGGTTCACATCTCTTTCTTTAATTTACTTTACAGTAGCTCAAAATCAATTTCATTGGGTCCAGAATTCACAGATCAATACTGCTTCCTGCAATGAAAGGAACTTAATTTATTCATGATTTTGTTTTTATGGAAGAATTAAGTAAGACAATGTCATTTCAGCAAGCATTATAAAACTTACTAGAAAAATACAAGAGAACTCTTTGCAACAAAAGATGTGGCACTTCAAATCTTAAAATTTTTAAGTGTACAAATGAATTATTAAAACCTTACATAATTTTTTCATAAAATTATGTCTAAAACAATACAAGATGAAAGCACTTAGCCTAATTCCTGGAAGAAGATAGCCATTAAATATATTGTCTTGATAGCCAAGAAAGTTAAACAGGATCATAAACTGAAAGAAGTTATCTTAGTTCTTCATAATTACATTCATGACCTAGGTAACATGTGCAGCCTTAACAGTAAAAATTATTCCTGATAATCATCATAATAATAAATTAATGGATATGTAAGCCCTGAGTTCTTATCTGTGTTTTGGAGAACTTCAGTGTGGTATGTGTCTAACTGACCACACACGAGCCTACAGTAATGACATTAATCCACAATAATGCAAATACCAGAAATAAATAAAATCCAAAATCCAAGGTTTAATTTACATTTTAATAAGAACAACCAGACGTGGAAAGAATTTTGAATTAGCTCCTTTGTAGATTCATCAATAAAATAATTCCCTTAAGACAGAGAATCTATACAACAATTTTTAATTTAGAAAGCCATATCATCATCATCCAATGTCAAAACTAACCAAGGTAAGTTAATCAGTTACTATTTTAGAAATGTTTCTGACATAAAACCTCGAAACTAATTTCACACACCAAAAAGGAAAAAAAAAAYCAGTAGAGACAAATTACCCAGTGGTTAATGGCTCATTGGCCAATAATGTGAAAAGAAAACCTCTAGAAACATGATGTCTCTGAGATAAGGTTACCCCAGAAATAAAACTAAAAGCAGTCTCCCAAGATAGTTATTTTCCGTTTTTCTATGTGACATAGGATAAACCAGAATAAGAGAGAAAGCCACCTGGAACATGACTGTGTTGCAGCAAYTGTTCCGATACAATAGAAGACAAATAAAATATGAGCCCTTACTCCCCCCCCAAATTCTCCCAAATAATGTCATTTAGCTTGATATTTACTTTTCCAAAGGCATACTTAAACTGGTAGATCTCTGCTCAATAGACCAGGAGAATCGTTCCATAAGGTATCTACCACAATGTAACTTTATAAGCATAGCTAAGCGCTCAAATGAGCACTTGACCAGAAACAAAATCTGTAATAAAACAATAAATGCTTCAAAAATTCTCATTAGACTTCTTACATGTTAGGCTTACACAGTGCAAGGTCAACTTCTGGTTTGTACAAGTGAAGCCTGCTTTTCTCATAACTAAGATGGGAAGAAAATTTGTACTGATCAGGAATTTATTTCTTGCTGTTTATAAGGAGAAAAACAAATTCTAGACACAAAGATACAGTGATTGTGTTTTAATCTTCCTACAAAATGCAACATGACTATACTAATCAGTGAACTTTCAATTTCATGGTCTATAATCTGAAACTATCTAAAGGTAAAGCTCTCAGTTTTAATTCAACTAACATTTTTCACTTCTGTTACGGCTTTATACTATCCTATTCTTACATTCAATCAGAATTTTACAGTTGGTCAGGACAATAGTCTAAATTATTAGTGGTCCATTGAACCAAACGTGAAGAAACCAAAGAAATCATTTGAAAATCATACCTAGATCTGGCCAACAGAAAACAAACCTGAAACTCCACAGTGTATTAACAGTATCAAACTTTTATGCTTAATTTTTCTTTTATCTCAACACTACAATTAACTTCTTAAGGCTATACAGATTTCCACCTGAAAAATGGAGATGGCTTTAAATAATAAAAAGGGGCTAATGTAAGTGTTAGCATAGTAATGTTACCCATGTTATAGATAATTCATGAAGTTTTTAAAGTAGTATTTAGACCTGTTGTGCACATAGGTACATTTTCACATACATTTTTACTAGGACAGAAATTTCTGGGGGGGGGAAAAAGCCTATTTTAGTCTCTTTCAAGTCCACTTAAGAGCTGCTTGTACTACATCTGTAACAATCACATCCAGGAATAGAATCTGATCTAGTACAAACTCACCTTAGAACATCCACAAATCAAAATTCTTAAATAAATAATTAAATGAAAAGATATTACCAAAATCACCATTTCCAGCTAAGAGCAATAAATGCCAGGGGGCCTGGCCAGTAATCTTTGAAGTCTTTTGACCCCTATGGTCATAAATGAGTATCATCCTTCAAATCCAGTTGTGCTGGCTGACAGTATTACTGTCCCCAAGCAGAGTTCTCTCCTTGGGAGTTCAGCTGCCTAATCCACCTCAGGCAAAGTCACATGAAACAGCTGTTGAAGCACATAAGAGGTGACATAAGGACTTTGCCAGCACAGCAGGTTATATGATCATTCCTTAATCTGCTCAGGAAGGAATGCCACCATCTATGGTGGCAATAACCTCAACCAGCACAGTCATTTGTAAAGTGAACATCTATGTGTGGCTTGAGATTAATTTGCACTGAGTCATTCCCCAGGCCCAAATGGGAGACGCTAGTGAGGTGATCTAATCCTCATTAATTGTCAGAAACTGAAGATGACAATGATGGCTGCCACTGACCTAAAATGTAAGAGCGAACCATTCTCGTACCTATTTTCCCAATACACAGCCACTGAAGGAAGGAGCACAGAGACCCCAAGTTCTGAATGAATTTACATGGAGCCAGTTAACCCAGATTTAGCAGAATTTAGTAACAGCAAGTGCTTCAGGGTGTAAGTCACCCCCAGTAACAGAGCCTGGAACCTAAGACCACCTTCTCCCTTTTCTCACAGATTCTGTTCCAAGGCAGTTTTTCACCTTTGAGCTCCAGATATTCACTAGCATAACTGGTTAAATGAAAAATTAAAGAGAAAGTAGTCTCAAAAATAAAAAAAATAGAATGAGAACTTAAGGTTTTTAGAGCTAAGAAAGTTGCATCTTTACCAGCCCCATTAACTGGTAAATATATTTCCTATACAGAGTTACACCATAGGTTCATTACGCCTTAAGTTCTTTTGCTGAAAGACATCACCATCACATCATGCCTTTTAATCCTCAGTTTTCCTTTATCACAGAAACAAAAAACATCCCCCAAAAATGGGAAAGGAAGAATGTAATCCATAGCTATACAAGAGATTTCAAACCTTTGTTACAGGCAAATATTTTCCTTTTTTGAAGTGCTTATTAACATGCACTTTCATGCTGCAGGCAATTCCAAACAAGTGTCCTTACCAAAAGCAGTACCAAGTCTGGAGATTTCTGATAATACTGTTTATAAAGGCAAGTGATAACCAGTCTTGCATGATCACCTTTGGTGATGGAAGGAGTTACCTTTACCAGGTTTATAGCTTAGTTTGACAATTTTGTATCAACTGAGGAGTCTGAACAAGCTGTAAAACATTTAGACTGTGTGCACAAGGAGATGAAGAGTTCTTGAAGATTTTACTTACTGCATGTGGAAGGACAGATATAATTTTATATTATAATGCATGAAGCACTTAGATATTAGGGAAGATGACATTGGAAAGCAAAACAGGACACCTGTAAGAAAGTCAGCTATCAAAAATGAAAGACTTCTGTGACTTCAGCTGAGACTTTGGGCAAAACCTTGGGGATAAACTATACAGAAACAATACTGCAACAGAAAGAAGAGAAATGGGTCTGTCATAAATTCACAGAATTTCCTCAAAACTTATTATTGAAGGGACAGGCGCACAGAGGACTGCTTTCAGAGAGCTGGAAGAACAAGTGACTCCCTCCAAAACAGAAATGTGAATGCTAGTAAAAGTCCATCTCTCAAAGTTCATTATGGGCCAGGAACCCAGAGTTTGGAAGTGGGACAGAGCACAGCTTGAGAGGGCAGAGGAAGAGCAGATCAAACCTCATTAAATGGAACTCTCCAATTCACAAAGAGACATTACTTTGATGTTAAACTAAGAGGTGGACAGACATGTTGCAAACATACTTCCTGGGTAAGTACAGGAAATTCCACAACTGATAACACAAAGTAAAAAAGGAAAAGGGGTTGGTGTGGCTACGTTAGATCACGTTAAGACTGGTATCTATGCCTTACCTGTCTTCAAAGTTGAATAGCTTTCATTACTCAAAAACATTTTGTATACAGAGCAGCAACCCAAACCTGACACAGTGGAGTGTGATATACACAGAGAGAAGAAATTTCTTTGGACCTGGAGAAAATCCTTGTCATCCTCTGACCTTCCAAAAGGAGGCATAGTATCTCAAATGTCATGGCAAATACACAGCGAAGCTCAAAGCTTCTGCATCAAGGTGGCTCAGGAATTACATCCTAATTTGGAGGCTAACAAAAGATATGCCCTTCTTCCCAACACTTCCACTACTYTGAGGATCCTTTCCTCAAATGCTTTGAAGAGCATTACAGAACTATTTAGTCTGTTAACCCCAAAGACACATATCTAAATGTTTGGAGGCTCTGAAGGAGCCTTATCCTGCATACCTGCTTCTTAAGAAATAGGACTAAAGTAGCTTTTGCAAGTTCAGATGGGCCAACAGCAACCTCAGGACAAACTTGCTAGGCATATGCTGAGGGAGAACATGCAATTTGTAGTAACAGAGTAGAGTATCTTCTGAAGTAATCTTGGTGTGGAAAGCGGTCCAATAATTGCAACACTCACATTTTGTAGAAYGTGAGCGCTCACTGGGCCACTTTCGGTAAGCAGAACTGGTGCTGCAGAATGAACCAAACACCAGGTTAAAGCACCTGATGCCAATGCTCATCAGATGACAAAGATGTTAGTTTGTGGAAACATACTGCAGTTGTTTGCCTGATTATAGAAGACAGGACAGGGACCTGCAGATGTGAAGAAGAAAGGGGAAGGTCGGAGGTCAGAAAGCTAAAGGTTAGATCCAGAGAGTCCTCACAGAATGGCAATAAGAAAGTGGTCAATTCTGTGAGGAGCATCAATAAGAGAGGCAGGGCTGCACAGGAGGAATTAACCCAATATATTCTACTTCAGACTACAATTACAGAAAGAATGTCCAAAAAGCATAGGAAAAGATTACTAAGAATCTTTAGAAAAAGAACCAGGGGATATGTAAAGAAGGGTTTGTAAGCCTGACTTGTTAACTATTCTTTTATGGGACACACAGGAGTTGTCAGAACAGCAGTCTGTCTCCTTTAGAGAAAGGGGCAGAGGGCTACCTCTACTGGCAATGCCTAGGCCTGAAACATCTAGCTCAGACTTGCATTTGTGAAGCCACAGTGTCGGTTATAATTCCTAGAGCAGGAAGAGGAGAGAAGCTACTGTTTTGATACACCACACTAGACCCACTCATGAAACAGCAAGCTTACTGTCAGACTTAGAGGGGACCTACTGATTACATTTGGAAAAGGTTACTGAAACCAACAGTCTGAAAGTCATTATTGGGGACAAAAGTAGTCTCTACTGATCTACTGAAAATGTGGCTAGGAACACAAAGCTTAAAAATGCAGGCTGTTAGTCTTCATAAGCATATAGACTGCTCCTGAAGACAAATCAGTGCTAGAACACTGGGCCCCTGATAAACTTTATGACCTCAGTGGACTCCGGGAAGTGTTATGCAAAGTTCTTCTCAGCTTCCCTCACACCTTCCTCTTACCATTCCTGAGCTTAACATTGCCTTAGAGCCACCTCAGCCTGCACTGGGCAGAGGTTTTGTTCAATCCAGCTTAAGTCACCTCCAGAGGGGTGAGGTGACACTAGGCAACTGGCCCCTAGCTAGATGCCCCTCTCAGACACACACACCCAAATTACAGGACGATCCTACCAACTTCCCCGAACGATTGGTAAGCTCCACACCCCTTTTTAAGGAGAATTGAAAGACTTCAAGTGCTGTACATTCCTTTAGGATGGTTTCAGACTCATTGAATAACTGTACTGAACATGGCTTCTCTCTGGGGAAGTTTTTAGGAGCACAACAGGAGAGGGAATAAATGGATACACAGTTCAACAAAAGACAGAGCAGAGTTTATACTTTATTTTCTCTGTTTATTCTACTAGACTTATGCTTTGTTATTTTAACTGTCATAACTGAATAATTCAATCCCTCCAGATTCTAGTGTTCATCTTCTGTTTTTCTGAGGTATCTAATACTTTCAAAATCACTTATGTTCAGACTACCATATCTTACTTCAGTCAGATGCATAGCACTTCAAATAGCAGTACAATTTAAATTGTTAGAGCATGCCACACAGTAGGAAAGTTTAAAATCACTGAAATTGTGGCTTTCCACGATAACATGCAGCTTCACCAACTTCTCATGGCCAGACTACACAACTTAGCAGCACTCTGCTACAGCAGTATAATTCACTGGTTTGTGGTGTATTCTAGTCACGTTAAAATATTATACAACCATTTTTAAATGAAGTGACACTTTCCCATTTAATATATTACACAGTAAAAATCCCCTTGAGAGGATGAAGTGGAATTATGCAAGCATATCTAGACTTCCACTTAAATTTATATTATCCCACTGTAGGTTTTTTCTTTTGGAAAATGGGGAGAAGGAAGGCAAGCAGGAGAGGGGAGAGAAGAAAAACAGTGTTAAGAGTCGAAAAACCTCAGATTTGTCATTTTCACCTTTTCCAAAAAGTGCACCCTAACACAGGCTGAGGGTTAAATATCTAAATCTAAAAAGTCAAAATAAGAACAGACTATATTTAATACAGCAGTGAACAAACTACCTGGTTTTAACAGCAGGATACATACACACTGTATTACTTTCTAATAGCAGCACTAAAGTTCTACTCTAATTAATACACACATACAGCTTTTATTGTAACAGTTATCCCTTGAAGTCAATGGAACTTAAATTATGTATCTGCTTAACTGCTTTGCTAGACTTAAGCCTAACACACTAAGTAGCAGATTTCAGAAAAACCCACATCTTAACAGAGATGGCATTATATATTTAATTCAAGCCTCTAGATATCCAAATCGATATGGTTAAAATATTACCTGGGTCATTATGTGAGTGAGGCACAACAAAAACTTGAAGCAGTTCACTGTCCCATTCATTTTCATTGTATGTGATATCAAATCCTTGTTTCCAAACACCACCATCTGGATTATCGAAAGGAAGAATGTCATAGACATCCAACATCTAAAAAGGGTAAAAGGAATATACAACATAAATTCACACACACAAAAAAAGTCTGCCATTAAAACCAAAGATGTTTTCATCAAAATCCAGTAATAATACTGGATCAGCTTGTTCATGACACAGGGAGAGATTAATTGTCAAATGAGTAGAAAGTTGACAAATAAAAGCAAGTTTCAAGTCACACTAAGACAATCAAAGCACTAGCAAGTAGAGAAAAGCATTTGACAGGCTTCATTCTGAGGAAACTATAGACTAAAATTGACTAGATAAAGAGTCAGAAAGAGACCTGAAAGAAGCAACCAAAAGGATGACAGCTCACAATGGCATTGGGGGACTGGAGCTTACACAGGGAGAGCAGTATAAAAAAATTGGAGAATATACTAAGTAGGGAAATGCGAGAAAGGAAGAGGACAAATTAAACAATCAGTAATAAAAGAGGACAACATGAGACAGATTGAGGCAAAAGTCAAAGTGACAGAAAGGAATTGAAAGAAACCAAAGAAAAAAGTTCAGAACTACAATCAACTGCTATGATAAAGCTCCTTTTATAGCTACTGCTGCCCAGTATATTATTTACTCAAGGAAAGATATATTTCATTTGTGTATGCAAATAATAAGCTTACAGGTAAATAAAATAACTCTGGAGTAACACTAACAAGTGCCTGTGAAGCTTATATACCAACAGATAGCTTCAARGAGATTCTTCTAATGTACGTTTAGAACAAAGTTACCATATCCAACTTTCTTTTTTGGTAAGGCTTTGCCTTCTTTCCTAAAAATATACTGAATTTCCCAGAAAAAAAAATTATGAACGGGGCAGCTTTTTACTTTCTAGCCAGTTTTTAAAATATAGTCCTCTTGAACACTTTTAAAATTTACTTCCTATTTTTGAATCATGTGAACACATTTACGAAGAGCAATTTCACTTCACATGCATTTTCCTCAAATTAAAACTACCAGATAAAGACAAATCAGAAAGGTAATTTAAAACCTGAACAGAAGAAGTGGCTATAAATTCACAATGCGTAAGTGTACAGAAAACAACTATTTCTAAGACAACAGGGAAGTTCTGGAAAAAAMTTTAGAAAAAGAGCAGCGAAGTTTAAAAAAAAATTCACAAAAGTAACTAGGCTTAGATGTTCATCAGCTTCAAAGCAATTTTACAATATGGTCATCTGTGATAATAGAGCACTTGGACCTAAAAGTTCATTCCAGAACTATGCACATAAGTGATGATTAAAAGTCTAAAGATATGTTCAGAAGATAAAGTGCTCGGATAATTTCAGTCCAATTTCACTACAACTGAAACACAAAGTCAATTCCCCCCCCCCCAACACACACACAATTTTGGTGATTTTTACAATCCAGAAGGGGGGGGGGGAAGGGGGGGAGCAAATGAACCACAATGGAAGTTATGAATTGTATTTTCCAATTTTAGAGCCAACTTGTATCTCAGAATGACATTGTAGAAAGGAAGATCACTGCAACTCTTCCAGCACAGTATCTCCTATATGGTCCCTAGTGCTTGAAGGTCTTTGTGCAAAACATGAGACATGAGACGTTTTGCCCAACATAGGGCATGTTCATATCAGGCCCTGATGCATACATAAAGCATTATTATAAATACAGAACATGCACAGAAGTTTCCTCCAGGCAGAGCAGACTTCTCTGAGGAAGGGGAAGGAACAAGTGGAAGAGCACCACATCTAATAGTACAGAAGACAGAAAGCAAGTGGAACATATGAGGATATAAAAGAAGGAGGAAAAGCAGCTTTCTTCTCTGGGGCTAACAAATAACCTTAAAGATTGAAATTACTCATGAATCCTCAAAGCAGCACAGAATTTCACCTAGTAATTAATCAAGGATTACATTTCATAGAAGAGATGCAAGCTCTGGAAACATGGGATCCAATAAAAACTATGAAAAAAATGTAATAGTATCAGACACTTGCAATGCCAAGTTGAAGATAATATTGCTAAAAAAACAGTCCCAACAAGATCAAGGTAAATTTACCCAGGAGACTAGACAGAACATTTAAAAATTCCCACAAAGTTAAATACTTATTTTGGTGTTCTTCAGTGCCAGAAAGGACAGAAAAGAATCTGTGTACACTCATTTTAGGTCCTTCATTGGAAGCTGATATTTTCTAAAACGCAGTGTGTGAGACTGTCAACGTAAACAGATCACTTAATCATGCATCAGTAATCATGCTTACTGCAGTCATCAGGTACAAAATTTCCCATTTGCTGTGCAAAGTTTGGAAAAAACTTTGAGAAAAAAAAAATTTAGTGATGTCTTGGACAGTATCTGCTGAAACTAAGGTAAAGTGTATTTCCAAGCAAGAATATGTATTGGGTGAATAGGAGAAAGGATCCTCTGTTACTGAAGTTGGAGCCTATTTTATTGACTTCCACAGCCCTGCAGCTTCCATTTAAGGTACTGGAAGCAAGACAGGAGAGAGAGAGAGCCCTTAGCTGAAGAAGTCAATACATCAGAGCATTCAGTGACTACTTGAGAAACTAAGCTTAAAAAGTAAAGGAGACAAAGTTTGCAAAAATTACATCAGAACGTTCCTCCTCTCACTAGGAAAGCAAGAACAACTGTGCATTTACAACATGTCTCATCTATAAATTGGTATGTCAGCAAGAAGGACAGGATGGCCCAAGCACAATAAATCTAGATGCTGCTAGGACAAAAGAATTTTCAGTTTCTAAAAGTTTTGGATATTGTGCTTTTGTGCCATAAGCACAAGGTGCATATAAACAACCAATTCAAAAAAAAAAAAAATTTACATTGTATGGTATGTTTTCACATGATCATATTGTCACACAAAAATACAGCAGTAATTGTAAAAAGGTCAAAACCTTCAAGTTTAACATACCCACTCTGTTATTAAGTAGTTTCTTCCACATGCCAGTGTTGAAAGCAGTGGTTAGTTACCCTGAGCCAACCATCAGCCAGTTCCTTTAAATAGAAAAATTGGGGCTTTAACTTTTATCAAGCTGTGAAGCATTTTCTACATTTTCTCTTTTTGTGCCTTGGGCTTTCAGATCATGGGCTTTTTAGAAGTCTTTTTATTCAGTATTCTCAAAACACAGATTAGATGCAGGTATTTCTCATCTGTTTTATTTGCACAATTGGGGTGCATAGCTGATCCCAAMTTTTTCCCTTATCATTTCATTCAGAATAGCTGACAAAAACATCAGTTTCAAAAGTTGTCTTCTGAWATACTCAAATCATCTGAGGTAAAAATGGGGGGGCGGGGGGGGGAAAGGCAATCAAACAATCAAACCATGGATTTAACTGCCCAAAACAGTGGCAATCGTATGACATTTACTGGATGTTCTCAAAAGTGGAACAAAATAAAAAACAGCAGTTAGGAAAGAGTCTTACTCTTTCAGTAGACTCCTATAACCAATCCTATAACTTAAAATCTAAAAGGACAGCATTTTTCATGAATGAGGAAAAGAAATTATTAGGCAAGCTGTTGGAATTGCCAGTTTTCACATGTTTGAAAAAGCAAGTCAGCTAGCCATTGAATTTGATCTCCATCTTGGGAGAAAATCTGAACAACAGGAAGGCAGGTGATTGGTAGAAATGTAATTTAAACATTTAAGGCATGCAGTTTGTTTACAAAAAGATTGTACATGCAAATAATTGCAAGTGGGGAATGAGAAAGAAGAAGAATTTATGGAGAAAAAGCAATCTGAGGTGGTAGTATAGGAGAGGGAGCAGTACAAGAAATAAGCGCACGGTATTATGTACTTCTCAATCAAATGTACAATGATTGTTTATTAAGGTCCCCTCTAGAAATGTCTTAAACTCTCCTCCCCCACCACCCCAATATAGCCTTGGATCTCCTGCACTCCATTTCAGGTAAAAAGCGGACCTATTCCCTGTTATCTCTGCATCTCAGAGTCTGTAACCTGATCTACTCATTTGAAGGTACATAACTTCTGTACTAACCCAGCTGTGCAAATATCTGAAAAAGCTTGTCTTATTGTACAATCAGTAGAAAAATACTATGCTAAAGGCATAAGCCAAATATACGCTTCTGAAACTGGAATAAGGAATTGTGCAACAAGCATGTGCTTTCACTGCAAATTCCTACACCCTCATATTCAAAGGGGCAAAGATGAGCACATCCACTGAGATAAATTCTCCTCTTCTGAGCAATTCTCTCAAAAAATTCTGCTGCAAGACGTTCCCTCACATAAGAAAAAAACTCAAATGGACCACTGTACAAAGGTCTGAAACACCATTTTACATAAAGGTTGGCTTCACTGAAGAATAATGATGAGGTTCAATGACATGGCATGAGACAACTGTAGTAACTCACCACTTCCAAAAAAGGAGAAAGGTACTGTTTCACCCCAATTCCACCTCTTACCTGATGCCAGCTCGCGTGTCCCCCAAGACATCTCTGAGTTAATTCACATTATTAATTCACAAAAAAAAAAAAGTAATCCATGAAAAAAGAAATTCTACAGGGTTAGTAAACTGAATTAGCTCATGGAGCAGTCTGACAAGTGCTAGAGTTGAAGCTGAATCAAGTATATGTTGAGTGGAAGAAGGAACAAACTAGGAAGGTTATGTGTAGAATTGACATGCAGCTCCTGTCACTCCAAAAGCTATTTCAGTAACAGATACCCAACAACTGAGGGCACCAGACATAATAGGAGCTGTTTTTCATGTGCTACTCTCTTCTAAAATGGTTTGAAATGGATAAAGAAAGAAAGGTGAGCTGCTAGTGACAGCAGGGCTTAGATGTTGCAGACAATGAAGAAAAGGAAAACTAGCTTTACTGTAACTTCAAGCATTTGAGAAATCATTAAAAAAAAAAAGCAGGAAGTTTTAATACACCAGCTCCTCTGATTTCTTGAGCTGACCATGTTAGCAATAGTACACTCCCCAGATATTTCAACTTAAACATAATTCCAATAAAACCAATGTAAAAAAGCACTCAGGAATTTTCTAACACTCTCTCCAAAGTAGTATCTCAGTGGAAAACCATGTTAGAATATAGTTGTACACCTGACAACTAACTTTCTTCAACAGACATTTCGCTTCCATAAAGACAGCCTACCGGAGTCAGTTAAAACATAAACACAGAGGAGTTAAAATTTTCTGATGGTAGCTGATTTCCTTTAAACCAGGAAACCTGAGAAAAACACAAACATCTGAAAGCCTAAAGATATTGAGGCCTTTAGCTCAAGATACAAAGAAAAGCAAGCAACATTACATTACAGTACAGGCCATTGTAATCCTAATGCTGATCCTAGCAATGCCCCAGTTGGGCTTATAATGTACATACACTAAATATCTACAACCTGTACCAGATCATCTTGTCAAGTCACAGCTGTGCCAGGACTGCTTCCACCTTAGGACAATATTCCTCACATACAGGTGCAATACTTTCTGTATTGCCAGTTCAAGAGTGACAAAGAAGGGCTGTATGGAAATTAGCATAATTGCATGTTTTCCTTTTTTAAATTTTGATTTTGAAGACCAATAATTATTAAACGAAATGCCAGTTTCTGAAGAAAATGAAGTGCATACTCTGCAAATCTGCCAGTTACCAATGAGTGACCTTAAGACTGATAAACTCTTCTGTGCCCTGGTGAAAAAGGACACAGAAAAGGCAAAGGTACTGAATATCTCCTTCACCTCAGTTTTTACTGGTAAGACCGGTCATAAGGAATGCAAGCCCCTGAGATCAGAGGGAAGTCTGGAGCAAAGAAGACTTATCCGTGCTGCAGAAGGATCAGGTTAGGGAACACTTAAGCAAACTGGACATAAACTAGTCCATGCACCCTGATGAGACAAACCCATGAGTGACAAGGGAGCTGGCTGATGTCATTGCAAGACATGGGTTATCTTTGAACGGTCATGACAATCAGAGAGGTGCCTGAGGACTGGAAGAAAAAAAAAAAAAAGTCATCCCTATCTTTAAGAAGGGCAAGAAGGAGGATTGGGGAATTACTAGGCCAGTCAGTCTCACCTCAATCCCTGGAAAGGTGATGGAGCAGCTAATCCTGCATACTATTTCCAGACATGTGAAGGATAGGAGGATGGCTGGGAGTAGTCAGCATGAATTTACAGTGGAGAAATCGTGCTTTACCAACCTGACAGCCTTCTACAATGAGATGACTGGCTTTGTGGATGACGGGAGAACAGTAGATGTTTTGTTACCTTGACTTCAGTAAGGCTTTTGACACCATCTCCCATAATATCCTCAGAGACAAGCTGATGAAGTACAGGCTAGATAAACTGTCAGTCAGGTGGACTGAAAACTGGTTGAACTGCCAGACTCAGAGGACTGTGATCAGCAGTACAGAGTCCAGCTGGAGGCTAGTCACTAGTGGTGTCCCCCAGGGGTTGATACTAGGGCCAACACTGTTTGACATTTTCATTAACGACCTGGATGATGGGACCAAATGCACCCTCAGCAAGTCTGCAAAAGATAGAAACTGTGAGGAGTAGCTGATACACCAGATGGTTGCACTGTTCTTCAGAGGGACCTCAACAGGCTGGCGAGATGGGCAGGGAGGAACCTCAAAGTTCAGCAAAAAGAAGTGCAAAATCCTGCACATGGGGACAAATAATGTCATGCACCAGTACAGGCTGGGGGCTGACCAGCTGAAAAGCAGCTTTGCAGAGAAGGACGTGGGGGTCCTGATAGGCAAGTTGAAAATGGGCCAGCAATGTGCCCTCGTGGCAAAGAAGGCCACCAGTATCCGGGGCTGCATTAGGCAGTGTTGATAGCAGGTTGAGGGAGGTGGTCCTGCCCCTCTACTCAGCCCTGGTAGGGCCACACCTGGAGTACTATGTCCAATTCTGGGCTCCCCAGTACAAGACAGACATGGAACTACTGGAGAAAGTCCAGGGAAGGGCCACCAAGCTGGTCAGAGGGCTGGAGCATCTCTCACACAAGGAGAGGCTGAGAGCTGGGACTGCAGTCTGAAGAAGAGCAGGCTCAGGGGGATTTTATCAATGTTTATAAATATCTGATGGGAGTGTAAAGAGAATGGGGCCAGATTCTTCTCAGCGGTGCCTAGTGACAGAAGAAGCAATGGGTACAAACTGAAAAACAAGAAATTCCATCTGAACATAAGAAAACCCTTTTTCACTGTGAGGGTGGTCAAACACTGGCACAGGCTGCCCAGAGAGGTTGTGGAGTCTCCATCCTTGGTGATATTCAAAACCAACCGGGCACAGTCCTGGGCAAGCTGCCCCCTGCTTGAGAAGGGGGGATGGACCTGATGATCTCCAGAGGTCCCTTCCAACCCCAACTATTTTGTGATTTCAACAATGAAAACACACTTATTTAAAAGCAAAAATTCATGGAACTGCACACATTCCTATGAATTTGACTCATGGATGAGATCTGAATTTCACATGCAAGGCTTTTACACGCTGGTTTCTGCAGACTGCAAGATCTTGATTTTAATAAGTCCATGGTGTAGGTAAGTATAAGGTAACACATACTAGGGAAAAAGTGATCTAAAACCATGCTTGTATAATTTTGAGCTCAAGAGCTGGGAGTTACTACTCAGGAAAGAGATCTTGGAATCATCACTGACAGTTCTCTGAAATAACTGGTTCAGTATGAATCAGCAGCAGTTGGGGGAAAAAAAAAAAGGCCAAGAAGAAATTAGGACTCCAGAACCTCCACTGGAATTAACCCAAGCCAGATCTGGTTGAAACCACCACAGTTATGCCAAGACATCCAGAAGACAGACGTTAAATCATTTTCGTCTCTTTTATAACACCATCCCCTATAGGTACTGCTCAAGACATTAATTAGAAATTATATCTATCATTTGACCAGGTTACATGACTGCAAGTTAAGAACAGGTTCTGCGTCAGTGAGAAGCAAAAGAGGTTAAAGATAAACATTTCCTTGGGCTATTTAAATTTCATTTCTAATTATAAAATACTGGTATAGTATGCAAGGAAACTGTAAAAACAGAGGAGACAAACAGAAGATCCAAAAGGACACTGCCTGCCTCCTTTATGGCTGCTTAAGATGACAGTCAAATTATTACAAGCTTTTCAATAAAAACATTTGAAAACTTACCATAAACTGTCTCTCTTCTATATTGGCTAATTCTTTTTCTGTACTTAGGAACTCAAACAGTTGAGGTAAGATGAAGTCTCGGGCAAGTGCCACAAAACTTGCCCAGTGAACCCTGAACTACTACATAGAAGAAAAAAAGCACTGTTCATGCCTCTTCTGGCCACCTTTTTAAGAGTGATTTACACTCCTCTGGTTTTAAAAGTAGCAATATGAGCACATTGTTAGATGCTTCAGTAATTGAGGGGGAAAAGAGGAGACRCTTCACCATACCACATTGACCTAAGAGACCCTAGAGCTCAGTATGATGGCTATTGAGGATCCTATCTTCTTTGAACACAAACTCCAGATACTCTTCAAACTACTGACCTACAGAAATGTCAGGTCATGTCTATATTAGAGCCAGAGCTCCTCATTATGTTGATTTTACTACCTAGCTTCCTTTGAGTATGACATTTTCATCTTTTGAAAATGGTATACATTAGGCTTCTATTTAATTTGAACAATATCAATTCCCAATCCAACATAACATCCTTCCTACGAACAAATGCCACATGTAACATAGTATCATTTCTTGTTTTACAACTCCTTCATGGAAAAGAAAAAGAATCTATCARTTAGCTTATCCAAGAATTTTTTGGCTCTGATGTTACTAGTAACTTTTTTCCTCCAACTTACGCATAGAAAATGTCTCTCAAAGTAACAAGTCCTGGTAATATTTCTCACTGAAATACTACCAAGGTTCTTTAATGGATATTTGGATCCAATCTTGCAATGGTCTCTACACTGTGGGAAAATGTAATAATAGATTCCCTGAATTTATTCAGTAAAGCCTCTTTTACCTTCATTCTCCAAAGTGACTTTTATCCAAACACATTGTCTCACTTATATGATCCCTTATTTCTTTCTAGTTTCTCACCTAATTCTCATACACCCACTCTAAAGAAACAGGGAAAAAGGAAGGTCAAAATTTGTAGTTATAAGTTAGTGTTTGTGAATAGCAGATAATTAACACTTGTTAGCTGTTTAAGAATTTGTAAATTTGGAATCAGTATACATTTTTTTAATTAATGTCCTTTAAACAATCTACTCAGAACTTCCCTGTCTTTATAAAAGACCTAAAAAAATAAGTTGACTGAGCTTGCAGAAGACATCAGCCTTGGTGAAGTGTTAAATAGTGAAGCTATATTCAAACACAGTAATTTAGATCAGTTAGTTAAGTTGCTGTTAGAAGAATTCTACAAAAGTCATGGGCTTAGATTCCATAACCAGTGTTAATCAGACATGCAGGATGAGAAATTGTACAAGGAAGCAGTACTAAAATAACTGAAGGATCATGGGGGATAACTGGATGAGCACAAGGTACTAATCCAATGACATGAAGAACATTACAATGCTCCCTTCTTGTGCAAAGCAAGGAAACATCAAGTGTGAGCAGGGAAATATTAAGAATATTACCTGCTATACTTGTTATTTACATATATTACATATGACCTTAGACATACAGAAAACAATCAAAAAGCAGCTTAGCTACTACAACCTAACAAGTCATTAACTGAGACGCTAAACAAAATGAGCTGATCAAATATATGTTCTGAAGTGCTGCAAATGTGAAGCAAACCATAAGGACAGTTTAAAGAAACATATTTTACTTTGCATTCATAATAGGCTTACAACATGTCCGGCAATTTAAACCAACAAGCTTTACTTCTAAATTCACAACAGCTCACATTTACTTCCAATTTATTTCTAGTGCACCTAAAAAGGTACATTAGCTAAAGYGGTAACAGGCTGCATGAGGGGATAACCTGTTAAAATAGAGTAACTTTAACATTTGCAATCATATGTTGACACTAACTTAACTTTTCTGCACAGAAGTCTTAATGTATGTTACAGTCAGATACTACTGCCTTTAAATAACTAGTTTCTCCATAAAAGACATACTGTATTAAGACAGTGAGAATTACCTGCCTATTCCTGAACATCTTAAAAGCATTTTAAGAGAGATATCAGATCTTACAATTGTTATAATATGAATATTTATTCATCTTGAGTCCACCATCTTCCTCCTACAGTAGAAATACATTCACTTCCAGAATGAGAGCACTGGACTTCAAAATTTAATCTCTGCTTTATAGTACTATGCATATTCATAATACTCCCACAAGATTCCCCAAAACAGTACAGATCACTAACTGAAATACTCCATTAAAATTGAATATGTAAGAGTCAATGAACTCACAAGCCTCACGAAAAAGCAAAATAAATTCAACTTGAAGTATCTGACTTTAAAAATCACCCCAGTTTATGCCAACAAGCCAACACGGTAAATGGTAAACATTCTTCATTCCTGATCCGGTCAAACCAAAGTGCCTATACTAGGATGCCAATACACAGAAGCAATTTTCAAAAGGGGACACAGTACTTGAGGTTTTTTTTTTTTATGATTATTTCTTAAGCATGCTCTGTCAGCTCCTCAAGACCCATATACACATACATCCCTAAAGACATTTTTCTATTTCCAGCTTGTCTGAGATCAGTTTCAGAAGAATTTTGGGAGGCTGACAGAGACTGTCAGATAAAAAAATTCTTTCCAAAGAATTTCTGATCGTACTGGACAATAATCTCAGTTTAATCATTTCTTTAAAAACTGAGGAGAAGCATGCTGAAATGTCAAGTCATCATAATCACAAATTCAATTTCTATCCAGTTTAGTAAAGATAAGAAGGAAGGGTTTCACAAAATTTTCAGTTAAGCACTACAGTCACCTGAATAATTCTGTTATGTCTTAGATTACAGCAATGGTGCTTATGAGCAAAGTTTTACTACTAGTTAGATGTTTTCAGCATTATGTAAGGTAATGATAGCTAGAGCTCCAGTGAGCCTAAAAGAAAGAGGTATTGCTTACCTGTACTCCTGAAACTTGACTTCTACTTTTCGAAGCAAACAAACAATCCTCAGAATCAACTGCAAGCAAAACTGAAGCAGAAGGAAGGAGCTCAAACAGAGATCCTTGACTGAAGTTTATAGCCTCAGGATTTCTTTGACCATCCTTTACTGATTCACTTAGATTAATTACAGAATCTCGTATGTTTGAAATAATCTCATTATTTTCTGCCAACAAGCGTTCTAAATGGTCTATTTTTTCTTGCAATATTGAAAGCTGGCCCTGTAAAAAAAAAAAAAAGTTGTCAGATCAATTCTTCACATAGTTTTCTAATTTCTGTTTCACTGTAGTGTATCCTTACACACACAAAATTCTTTATTCTGTGTTTTGTACGAAGACAAACTATGCAAGAAATTGAATCAACACATGAAACCTTCTACTCTCAGAACAAGAGAAAGCAACAAAAGGCATTTTCTGTTATGAATTTGAATTTATAGCACAAGATCTAATCAGTGATACAGAGATATTCTTAAAAGGTCACACTGTTTCAAGTACCAATTACTCCAACTTCAACTTTTTTCATGTCCATCAAAGATTTGCAAAAATCTGATCTTTTCATTTATCATATCAGAATATCAAAGGGAAAGTCACTTTTTAGGAAGCAGCTGCATCTCATGAAATGAGATTAATAGGATGTATACATTTTATTTTTTTCCAGTACACATAAAATTATATTTCGTTATGAAACTCCACAGCTTTTAAACATATCTATATAGAATACTGAGTTTATTATATTCGTTGAAAGAGAGAGAAGAGTTAATAAAAGCATTTAACAGGGGGAAAGATCCCTTAACTGCCTAACCGTACTAGTAATCTATATAATTAGACAGTTACAAACATTAAAATAATCCTGTAAAAGACAGCTTAAACTTACAGCTCTGTCAGTCAGAAGGTCATTCCATTACTGAACAGAGAGATTTTGTGGTTGGCTCTAGTGTGCACCAGAAGAGGGAGGACAGCGAATAACATCAGTATGAAGTGAAAGAAATCAACCCATCCCAAGTTGTGGGAGGAAGATACAGACACCACAGAAAAACTTGACAGAACCTAATTACTGAACCCCTGGATCACAGGAGGTAGCATAGGAGAAGAACAAGGTATATGAAAGTGTCTGAACTCTCATGTATTCGAACCACCCCCTTCAATTGAGGAGGTGAAACTTTTCAGACATGAACGTATTAGTTTTTAGAGTCAGAGGAGGCCAGACCATTTAGTGGGTTTCTAAGGTTATTTTGGCTCAAGAGTAATTTCTTTCTTTCCTCAGACTGATTTCAATCTGACAATAATAAGAAAAGATAGAGAACAGAAATGTTACTTCATGTTATTAAAATTGAGAACAGACCCCCAAATATGCAACGTACAATTAAGTTTTGTCCAAAAGATGTTACTGCAGCAAAACCCTCTGCAGATTCAGACATTTACACTTTATCTATTAAATTCAGCACAAGTAACACTGACTCAGTAGAAGGCAGCTGTTCTGTGATCTATGCTTTTTAATGACCAGTTAAACTTTTTCTTGCACCAATGCCTTATTATATTAGCATATATTCGTATTATACTCTCGTATTAGCAACAGCCTCAGTAAATGAGTCTTTTTCCCTTTTAGAATCATTCCCTTGAGACATGCTTTTGCACTTTCCTTTAAGGTACAAGCTGTTTTCCTCAAATGCCAAATTAGTTTTAACTTCCGTAGTTCAGTTCGCAAAGGATTAAGCCTCCTGCTTAAATTGTGACATGCACTTTCTTTTGAATTATGTTCACTTTGAGAAGTCTGCAAGAACAAAAAACATCCCTTATAAAAAACATTCCTATAATTCCATCTCCACAGCAGGTCTTTGCAGTTCTGTAAAATATATGTTTTATTATTTTTGAAACTTCACAGTTGAAAAATTTGTCTCTTCATTTCCTAGACTGTGGAAAGTGCTGACATAGTCTCTTTTTTATTTTTTTTGCCTCGTTTAATAAACCCTGAAAGCAATAACAAGTTTCAAAATGCAACTCAGATAAACACTTAGTGTTTCCCAAAAGACAAAAATACATTTTGGCAATAGACCCAGATTAAACTAATTGATATGTAGGGCCAATATCTTAGAATCTAAACAGTTTAAAGGCAAATACTAGAAACCTTTCAAATGTATGAATTGTAAAGAAACAGGAAATCAATAAGCAGATGATTGGGTACAGGAAAGAAAAAAATAACTGTAGTCCCATGCCCCCTGGTGGCACACAAGGAACAATTGAGACTAAAATCTTTCAAATGTTATATTTAAGGCAGTGCATGCATTTCTTAAAATTAGTATTTTCCCTTTCAGTGTCTGTGAAACCTAAAAAATGAAAGATTCCTCCACTCAGACAATTAATAGCCTGCTTTGCCACTTCCTGAAAAATAAAAATATATAAAATACCAATTGGGGCTTTACAGGCTGCCCAACATAACCTTCGGTCTTTTAAATTCTTAAGAAGCTAAAATACAGCTGCATCTACACAAGTTATTACCCATTTCACTGCACATGGCTATGGTTCACCAAAGTTACCAAATACATAAGCAGCCAAAATGCTTTTCACACCTGTCCACAACTCTACATCCAGCCTTCATAACTATAAAATCAGACAACTTAAAATTTATATTCTCATTCCCATTCCTTCTGGAAATATTCTACATCTTCCTACAAGAGAACAACTACGTACTGTTTAGCAAAACACTATTATCTACCTGGTCATACGTTAGACCACCAATCTGCCTCATGTTGTCTAGCCAAGTACTGTCTCTCCGACAGTGGCAGTAACAGATGCAGAGAAAAAAGTATTAAAGACAGACACACTTAGACTGATCTTCCTTTTACACAGGCTCCCAACTTCCATGAAAGACAGACTTCCAAAATTGGAGGTCACATCATATTAAACATCTCTAGATGGWCTGTTCCTTGAATTTATTACACTTTAAAACTCCAAATATGCTAGGATAATAAGTCCTACCATTTTACTGTGTAGTATGTGAGAAAATATATTATTTTTTAAACTTTAAGCCATGTAGCTGCTTAAAACCCTGCTTCTTGTGTTATGAGAAATAGTAATTTGTCCCCTGTTCATCTTCAAGCAATAATGATTCTATAGACTACCATATCCTTCCATCAGTAATTTATTTTCTAAGATGGAAAGTCTACTTAGGATTCTGAAGAGCAGCGATTCTTAGAAGTACGTTAAACACAAAACTACTTTTAACTGTGGAGRCAGATACTGTTATTTGGCGGTGGCAATCCTTGCAAAGCCCTCCCATCCTGAACTTAACAAAGGATGCGAATTAGGACTCTGCTGCTGTCTTCTCTGCAGACTGAGATGCACGGGGTCCCTTTTACAAAGCACTGAAACATACCATCTACCAACCCAGCTTGAACACAAAACAACTGACAAGCTACAGTTAAGAACAAACTTAGGGCCTCATATAGCACCCAAGTTACAACCAATAAACAGCCCTATCTCAGTTTTTTTAAATACGTTTATTTCTATCATGATATGAATTGGCCACAGAAGTTAACTTTAAGATACAACAATATCACAAACTAGAAATGGGCTCACGTTTCCATTCAGTAAGAAAATAGTCAAAGTAGTGTCAAGAATTCATCTGCAAATTTAAAATTTCAGGTGGATCCAGAGTATGCAAAAAATACCTGCTTTTTTCATTCCACACTCACCTTTTCTCCTTATTCATTTTAACTAGGTAGTAAATAATGTTTAGAATGTAGTATTCAATACTAAAGCTTTTTAAAACWTGAGATAAACATTAAAAATATTCCAAGTCTTCAAGACAACGAAATTAACACATGGAAACAAAACAAGTTCAGCGACAACCTTTTTAACAGCAGGYGACTGAACTGCACTGCTCAGCACAAATTATCAAAGGCAAATAGTACACAACAGCGAAGTTGCACTAAAATGTTTCATTTTACTGATTTATTATGTGCTAGTAATGGATGTTGATTTACCAGTAAAACATATTAGAAACATTTTACAGGAACCTCAAACTGGTACTAATTAAAACATAAATATAGAATAAAAGAAACATAAAATAAAACACGGAAGTCTTGTTCATGAATAAAATTGTACTCTAAAAGTATTTTGTTTTAAATTAAAGTTGGAAATTTTTCCACACAATAGGGTTTTTTTGTGTTTGTTTTTTAAATCTACAGCAGAGATGCAACAATTTTACCTTAACAAATTCCACCGAAGTTCTTGTAATCTACATGGCATTGTAGATACTGGATAGAAAAATTTGGTTAACCGCACAATTTATAACTGTCAGCAGACTTCCCCCTGAGTTTACAGCATTAATTCTTCTCAGAAAAGAAGCTATCCGGATCCAAGATTGCAAGTCCTGCCTAACAGCACAGAAAATTGGAAGGACGCTTTTTAGGTAAGCATGGCTGAATTCAAGTGGAATTCATTAAAGGATGTTCTGTGAATCTACACACTTGTTTTACATAAGGAAATACAATGTAAAACTATGTGAATCATCTGACCTAAACAATCTGTTAATTTGTTTTTATAACTTGGGTTTAAACTTCTTTCTTCTATTTCTCTCTGCCCTTGTTCATTAATGGATTGCACAAACAAAGATTTTATTCAAAAAGCAAGAAAGGTAACCTTGCTGTCACTCCACAGAGATGGCAAATACTACTATATGAAGAAGAGCAAAGGATCAAACTCAGTACTGAAAATAGGTACAGCTTCATCGGTAAAAGAACGGCATCATGTGAGTAGCATATCTGTTTGCAATCCCCATAGTTACACAGGCTTAGACTGAATCAACTAAATCTTCCCAGGTACATTTTAATTTGAGAGCAGCACAGACCAGCTCATTCTCCCCCCATTTGGAACAAAGGCAGTTCATACATGTTAGCTGCACTGGGCAAACGACTGCTACCACCACGTGAATCAGCTACAAAAACAGTTCCTTCTGCTTCAGTCAGTCTTAACCCTTCAGCAATTTTCATACCCCAAATATTCCATAACAGCCTGCTTTCTCCACTGCCCTCTACTTCTCCTTCTCCATTTGCTTCTGACACTGGTCTGATCTGTAGCAAGTCTAAGACTCTCACCAGAAGGAGTGAGCGGCAGCCCAGCACAAGGAGGAAAACCTCATGTAACACAATGCAAGACCAGGCTGCTTCATTCCAGGAATGGACACATTCCAGGGGAAGGGACACTTTCTCCCACTTAAACATTCTACATTGCAGAGAGGGCATTAGCTCCAATTTTCACTTTCTCACTGAACATTCACTTCCTCTTTATATGCCTGTTGAAAGCAATTGCATTTAACCATCAGTCCATCGGGAAAAAGGCATCTAGTCTAAATAATTAAAGTGGGAATATGAGAAGCCGACAAATCAGGAAATCTCATGAGAAGAGGCAGGCATTAGAGACTTCTGAGGTTAAGTCAGCTAAAACTTGGTTATTACATGACTTGAGAGTCAGCCAGCAATCACCAAGTGCTTACTTCAAAAGCAGGCAGTGCCCATTCTCCTTCTCACCCAGAAAAATGAGCAGGAGACTGCAGTGGACAGGCAGTGTCCTGCTTGAGAGGCTCTAGGGCACAGAGGAGCTGTGGTGAAGAAAGAGTACTGCACTGAACAGAGTTCTCGAGGCGACACAGACTTCAAGCCAAGGTTGTCACCTATACAGATTTACAGCAGTAAGTATTGCGGAAACTGGACTCCAGAAGTCTTACTTTCTGGCTGCACTGAACTGCAGCCATCTTTCTCCACCAGTCTCTTGTCAATAACTATTTCCAGGTACATCTCCACAAATCACACACAAAGTTCATGCCAGAAGTTAACTAAAATCTTGGTACAAGCTTCTGAACAGATGGCAGCATATTAGGATGACAAGACCAGAAAACATTCTCTGCTCACTGTTAGAGCACTGCGCAATGAACAAAACATACTAAATGTAGAATTTAAATGGTCATCTCCTGTACAGAAAAAACAAGCTTGTAAAAGCTAAAAATACAGCCTGATATAGCAAGAAACTTATTATTTTAATTCTCTAAGTTTCATCAGTTATTCATACTGCAAGGTAAGACAGAGTCAGAACAAAAAAACAATCCAATACATCAGTCAAGAGCACAAGTCAAGGTTTAAAGCCTGTATTAATCTAGGCGGAAGGCTTATGTCCATTTGTGGTAGCGAAACTTAAACAAGTAACCCCATTAAAAACTCTGTAGTGAAACCCTACCTTTAAAGTACCCTTCAGAACAAGCCCCACTTTGGGGAGGCACTGGGATTCACCCGAATTAAGGGAACTACAAAACAAAGGTCTTCTCTCTTAAAACGAAGGCATCCTATTCCAAAGATGAAGCAATCTGACAAATAGATTCTAAGCAACTGATGGACTTCTACATTCTGCTTTACCAGAGTTAGAGATAAATCTAGAATAAAAGTATTTTGAATGCTTATTTCTGTTAAGTTTCACATAATTTACAGAAAGTGAAATATGACGTGCTGTTAGTGACTAATTAGACACTATCTTCACCTGATTTGGGGGCAGGGAGAAAGAAGAGARGGATGGAGACAGACCTAGAAATATTTTCTGTTCTAGAGTCACTTACCCAGGCTGATATTTTCCAGGTTCATTTCCTGTTTTGATTCCCCTCACTACCCTATTTTCAGTTTTTATTTAAATTACTAGCAGCACAAAACTGGCAAAAATGGCATTAAGAGTATGGGCATTTTAGTGATACTTATTTCTATTTGATCAAGTCAAAACTTAAAAAAAAAAAAATTCAATCGTGTCAGACAAAAAAAGGAAAGTAAGAGAAAACTAGGAACCTCTCTCCATTTAATTTACAGAGTTTAAGTTAGGCATTGATCTTAAGTAGCAGAAGTAGCTGTTCTCTCTTATAAGGCTTGTTGCTATCCTTCTGAAAAAACACATTTTCCTCAACATTTTGCACCAAATTTAAGACTAATTGAAGAAGGCTATTAGCCTCTCTTTGGCTAATTTTACTGTTTACCCAAAACTTCACATAAAGTACACAAGCAACAGAGACAAACACACCCTGTGAATACTAGGAAGTACAAGGAATTCTTACTGCCCTCTAATTATGTTTGACCCTCTTCCTTTACAACGGACTAAAGGTTCAACAGAAGAAATCTTAATTTCTCCTTATCTTACATTCAGGAATATCCTTGTGATACTCAAAGGCTTTCAGATTGTGGACTTTGGTGTAGTTAATAAGTTTTTGTTTATTTATTTGTTTGTTTTAAAACAAGCTGACTTGTTTCAAATTTAGGTAAATGATGATCCCTTTTGTGGGTTTCTTCAATGAACATTCAATATTCTCTGACAAGAGAGCTATAAGAATGCTACTAAAAGTCACTGTGCTTGCAGTTTTTCAGTGCTCAGAAGTCAAAAAATGACAACTTCAAAATTAAGTACAACCTTAATTACAACTATCCACATTTTAGAGTAATAAAAAACATTTTCCAAATACCTGATCATACAACTTCCTACACTTTCTCATGCAGAAGTGCTGTATTTTGTTACATGCACATAAGTTAGAGAGCTCACAAATGAGATTCCAAAAATATACCAATTACTAAGAACATGCAACAACAAAAAGCAAGTATTTACTAATGTATGTTAGCCACTGATTTCAGCTATCTCACTATGGCTATGCACCTAGCAAAACTATAGTGGGAGAAGGTATTTATAGTATATAAGAAGTTATTTAGAAAACAGGAAGTGTAGAGACTTGCTAACGCTGAAGGAAACAGAGGTGTGCACTGCACGGAATTGGGGCATAATAACTATCAAGCATAAGCTGATACGTGGTAGCTACAGCTGCCTCACTGAGACAGGGCAAACTGAATGCAGTGCTTCCTTACAGCAGGGGAAGTACTACCTCAGCAGTACTCCAGAGTACAAGTTGACAAGACCCCATTGTTTAATACACAGACTCAGCACTGCTGGTGCTTCTGACATGTATTTGGTCCTAATTTCCTATTACTATTGCTCCACCCTACCATGAGTCATCTCTTTTTTGGCCAGCTGGTACTACTTTCAAATTATTGGCAAGCTCAGATGAAATAACACTCCATAGTGCAACAATCACTGCTAGTGCCACTTGTGCAGAAGTATTTGATGTATCACATAGATTTCTTCAAAACAGGAAGCCAGCAAAGAAGCTTTAGCAGTAGCATCAACAGCCAGTCCCTTAATACTTTGCTGGAAGGACACATAGGGGAAATAAATAAATAAATAAATAAACAAGCCAGATGTTTTTAGAGGGACTGTACTTGATCATCTCTTTAATGCAATGCAATTTCTGAGCCATAAAAATATTTAGCATACATTAGAAGATCAGAGCAAGGTTCAGATAATGGTGGGTGGTCAAAGGCATTAGAGGCTGAGAGAGAGATTCAAATAAAACTTGTTTAAAAAAAAAAATCAAAACACTAACTATGGATGTTGCTACATGTAAAACCAAAACTGTGCTGCTAACATGGGGAGCTTTGTGCTTTGACTTGCAAAGGAAAGACTAAAACTGAAAAAGAGCAATCACTTGGTCCTGTTCTCGTTATCAACAGGCATCATGGCAGAGATGAGTTTTAAAAATATATTTGCAGAAACAGCTTTGCACATTGTAGGGATATTTCCCATAAAAGCCAAAGCGAGCTGTGTTAAAATGTTTAGAAGAAGAAGCCGAGTTCCAAAGCATCACCTATCAGGCAGTGACAGAGGATGCTGTGTTGTGTTGCTGTGTTGCCTTCCTCAGGCAGAAATTTCACTGAGCATGAGTTTTGATATGAAGACTACATAAAGGCCATATATTTCTGAAGCAAGATATTCCCACAAAAAAATCCTCCTCTTTAATTAAAAACTTGGATTTTTAATGTTTTTCTTCATCCTAAGAGTATCTCATGCATGCTCAGGTTAAATCAAGCAAAAATTAGAATCCAGAAGAAATACAAAATATTAGAATATGCAACTCAAAGAGAATATTTTACCAACTTCTGTAAATGAATAGCTTTTATGGGTCTGTTCTAATTCAAAGTAAAGTTAGCTGAGAAAACAAGGAAAGTTAGGTTAATGATTTTTCCTATTTGGGTCCAAAATACAGAATAGATTTATCTGTGCTTATCAGTATTTAGTATTTGTCTGTATACAGTAACACAAGTTCTTCAAGATAAGCTACCTATGGACATTCCACTTTAGACTTGTTTTAAATTAAGTTTTCATTTACCAAGATCAGTTTAGTCCCTGAATCACTTGTGCCTCAAACTCAGGGCGCATGAGACAATGCAGGACTAACCACCACATCAAGTCTCTCCCCACTGTATGGTCCTGAGAGTTCTCTGAGGAATCCTACACAATGATCTATGGTGACAACTGATACAATAATTAACTAAGGATCTAAGGCTATTCCTCCACCTTGGGCCTGTCACTGCATGCATTGTGTCCTGTCCTGAGACAGGATACCAAGCTAAAYGGACCTTTAGTCTGATCCAGTGGTATCATCCTCACATTCAGTATTACTCAGTTTAGAAACAAGTGTAACCATTCTAGTAACGCTGCTGAAGCTGAGAAGGGCAAAGCAAAGCAGATATCAAGGCCTGCAAGTCCTTGAGCAGGTCCTCCCTAAAGGCTGGCGACCCCTCTGAGGCAATTCTGAGCTCAATGCTCCAGAGGCTCTTTCAGAGCGTTCCTGTCCTGAGGCACGTTCTCGGTAAGAGCTTCAGAGATCCACCCCAGAGCCACGCTGAAAGAACACAGAAAAACAGTGAAGGATGGAGGGAGAGGCTCCACAGAAGAGTATCAGAGTCCATGATATACTTTAGCAGGAAGAGATCCTACAATAGCTAGAAACAAGCTCTGGGAGAAAGACAGAGCTTCTGATATGCCAGAAATCTTAAGAAATAACATATATCTGACAGCCAGGCAGGATCTATAAAGATAGAAAGCATAGATTTTGATGCAAGAATAACTATTACAGGACAGAGGGTAATAAATCTTAACTTCCATGTACTGTAGTACCTAATTTTTTTAAATTAATGGCGACTCCAGTTCTATGGCACCCTGCAGGTCTTCTGATACCATGTTTTAAACGATGATCAACACCAATGATTACAAGACTATAAATCACTTCATTAGCTCAAGTTCTACTACAGTTGCCACAATGCTATCTTACCATGGATAGTGTGGACAACGTTCTCTTTAAGACAACTGATGCCAGCTTTTGCAAAAAGACCTGAAAAGACACAGGCTATATACTTAACAATATTATCACTGCCTCCCAAGCCAAACCACAGATTCTCTTTAACACAGCAGTGAAAGGCACTTAAAATATTTGGTTGGAGAATACATGAAGGCAACTGTCTACAGATATTTACCTATCTTGGGGGATTTTCTCCAAAAATTATTTCCACAGGACATTTCTGTTGGCATTCTTAAACAACCAATTGAACTCTCAGACTGGACATCAAGCTCAAGAAGGATAATTCTTGACCACACTGGTAGATAAGCCTGAAAGARGACGATTCACAAGCCTGAGTCTGATGCACACTACCCTGAGAGCAAGAAAAGAGAAGATGGCTGGAAGAAACCATGGAAAAATTCCAAGACTTAGCAATTTCATACAAGTACAGATTAACAACTACAATAGCAAAAAAGAATAATCCTAGAAAAACAGAAGTTCAACTATGCCCCCTTGATATGAAACCAAATATTCTGGAAATGAATTGGAGTGCCAATCCTAACCATTTATTGTACTGCTGGTATGAGGTACAACTATTCTTTAGGTGAATGCAGACCAGCCAGGCACTGAGAGCTAAAAAATCCCAACTCTGATCCTGATTGCATTTATAGCAAAGCCTAGAAGACAAGCACTTACAAGCTCTTTTCAGAGCTCAGTGTATGCCACAYAGACTGGAAGGAGAAAACTAATAAACACCCAACTTCCAGGACATGAAATGTGAAGTATGTTGTTATAAGGACTGTACACAGGAACAAAGTTGAAAGACTAGCACATTGTCAGAACAGAAAAAGTAATGAAGTGGATCTATCCATTAACTTGTAGGGGAAAAGAAAAAAATATATATATWTTTTTTAAGAAAATAATTCTGACCCTTGTAACTGTGAAAATAAGAGCATGCAAAGCAACACTGCCTTCTTATATCTACAGATACAGACAATCTACTGCTGCCATAGGTTTTTTGTGTTTTTTTTTTTTTATAAACAACAACAGCTTGAAGCTGTTACATCTGTGGCTAGTTTCACTTATACTACACTGCATTCTGGCAACACTGCACTGACAAAAAGTTTTTTGTCAGTTGAGGCAGAATTAAAGCTGTTGCTTTCAAATATTGGTTGTGACTTCTGTTCTACTCCTTATCTTTCATATTAACTTTAAACTAATGTGTTACAGGGCTCAAGACATTTGCTAAGTTCCAGGGTTTTGCAGTTGTAACAAAGTGAAAAATTTCTATTCAGGACACTGTGGGCAGCAAAAGGAAATGACAAAATCAAATTAGTTTCATATGTAACTTCATGAAAAGATAAAGTAATATGAAGGAAAAGTGCAACTATTCACCCCAAAGGAAGGACTCAAACTGAATGACAAGCAGAAGATTCTCCAGTAAGGAGGAACAACTCAAAGGAATTTAGATATGGAAAGTGGGGAGGGGAAGGAAAAAATAAAAATAAAAGAACCACTTTCCTTGCAGCTGACTGACTGTTCTAGAAGATAAAGAGGAGGGAGTGGGGGTGAAGGTGAAAAATCTGTCTTTGGTGAGCTTCATCATGTAGAAGGAAGAGATGTTATATCAGATTAAGGTACCAAGCCAAAGTCTGGTAAGAGTTAAAGCTATGGACTAATGTTGCAGTATAGGACACTGCCAGGACTTTCAATGRCAAGATATTAACAATGGAAAACAAAAATTTCTAATACATCTTCTATATTCACTTAAGTGTTTTGAACCAAATCCTGGCATTTAACAAAAGAGAGGACACCCATGTACAAGTTTTGCTGTTCTATTCTTTGCCTGGATTCAGTTCAGCTGATGGAATAAAGACATATGATTTACTAATGTAAGATACTGACCCTATCACCAAACCAGTATTTACGCCTTCCCTTGCACCCCACCTTTTTTTTTTTTTTTTTTTTTTTTTTTACGACACACAGTATTATTCTTCTGCTGGAGCTATATATTGAACAGATACAGCTGCAGTAGTCTGGGCTTGATTTCTTCTCCTAACCCTTTTTCCTATTCTCTTAGTTTCTCTGAAAACTGGTGGTCAACCTCTGAACTGTAACTTGAAGCAAGAAAGGCAGAATAGGTCTGTGCTCTGTCTTTACACTCAAGCCAATGTTTTTAATCTTAAACAGAAAAAAAATGGTATAAATTATTATTACTTTCACGTTAAGTGAAGAATTAGTGACATTCTATGAGGGAAATAAGATTTAGTTTTTAAATAAGCCTTTTGAGTTCTTATACTCACTTGAAGCCTCACTGCTGCACTAATACACATTTTCATTTGTTTTATTTCCCCAAGACAATAAATATGGTGCAAGCATAAATAAACTATACCTTTATCACTTGATTTTCTGTAGCTTATTTTGGTCTACTACTGTAAGAAAACAAAACTATTAATACTATTAATCAGTATTCTACCATAGCATTCTATGTGCTTTCTGAAATATTTTTTCTGGCCRTAGATAAATATTCCTTATATCAACTGCACCATGATAAACAGCTTTTAAAATTTCTTCCCTACAGTGCAGTCAGGTATAAGAGCCAGTAACAGCTCCAAAGTAATGCTCAGCGAAAATGAGAGCAGTAACATACAGTCAGCATTTCTCTAAACCCGCCTGTTGATGCCATTGTTGAGGTTTACCCTCGAGTTCTCAGTTTTCGGTAGCAACTCCTATTCGCACTCAGTAGCAGTTTCCAAAACGCAAAACCCTGCGCCGGCCCCCTACTTCCCGCCAGCCCCGCGCAGGGCGACCCGGGGCCGCAGCGAGGCTCCCCGCGCTCCCCTGCAGCGGGGCGGCGCGCTAAACCCGCGCCC